>NC_057795.1:279760309-279768004 GCF_018294505.1 Triticum aestivum | reverse complement strand
AGCCGCCCCACGCCGCCCCGCCAGATTCTGATGAGGTAACCGCCGTTCGCCACCGCCCGGTTTTCTAAAGAAAACCGATTCGTTTTTTTAAACCCTGGTTCGTTTTTTTAGATCGGTTCACCGGTTTTCTTATTTAGCGAGCGTTCGCTCGTTTGTTCGTTTTAATGGACGAGTTCACCGTTTAGTTGCAGTTAACGAATGTCCGTTCGTTAATCCGTTCGTCAGTTTTTTTTCTTTTTCTTGGATTTTCCGTGATCATTTCTGATCGCGATTTCTGATCCAATTTTCGTTCTAGTATAACTTTTCGCTTGTTTATCGGAATCAGGCGATTCAAGCGCCTAGAGTTTCGTCTCGAAACCCTCTTTCCGTTTAACCAACTCAAACAAGTTTTTGCTTCTGTAAAATTTTGACTTAGGTCCTGATTAGGAAACAAAGCTTGTTTCTTTCGCCGTTTGACTTTCGTTGCTTCGTTTGGTTTGATTCTTTTTGCAAACCGGAGTTCTTAAGTTGAACTTTCTGGTTAGTTTCTTTTATTTTGGGTTTTACCTGTGCATTAGATGAGTATTATTGTATGCTTGTTTGTTTGCGATAGAGTACCCGGATTGCGCCGCTTGCTACTTCGAATCGCTAGGTTTCACGGATCATCAGCAAGGCAAGTAACACTTTGATCATACCTCCTTATTACCTAGTTTTATTGCATTAGATCAATCCTCAAACAATTGCATGATTAGGATCTGATTAATATGTGGGTTTTTGGAAGTATATGAGGTAGTACCTATTACCTGTTTTATTATCAAACCCTGGGAGTTACTTCTGCGTTTGCTTATAATGGCATGCTATGCTAGTAGACCTGGATTGGGTGAGTCTATCCATGACAGATGTGAGATTGTTATTTAATGGTTTATTTAAGGTGCCAACTTTAACACACATCTGGGTGGATTGAGGCACCTGGGTATTCTAGCGATTGCCTGTTTTCTTTATGGACCGCCACCCAGGCTCAAAGGGATCATGAGATCATTCATGCTAGAAACTTCTGTGTGCAGCCCAAGCTACTATGGGCTCTAGCATAGTTGATTAAGTCGTGCGAACTCTTACAGTGTTAGACTAGCAGATGTAGGGGAAAGTAGGTGTAACTGTCTACCCGATCGTAAGGTGCTAGCGCTTCTGAAAGACTATGTCTCGGTCATCCATTTCTCAAACACCATGTAGTGTGAGAAATCCATGGAGGAGATCGAGTCTTGTGGGTAAAAGTGCGCAAACCTCTGCAGAGTGTATAAACCAATCATGGTTAGCCGTGTCCCCCGTTATGGACGTTTTGAGTATCTAGTACTTGGATTATCATGTGAATCTCATCATGTTACTTTAATTTAATTTGTTGGGTTTAATGATGATGCTTAATTGGGATTGAGAGGATGTCTATCTTCTCAATGTTTAACAACCACCGTGATAGTTAAATAAAATTTATTCCTTTGCAGTAGGGAAAAATTGGCTTTATGCAAAACTGTAACCATAGAGCTTTCCACCAGCCATATATGCATGTAGTGTAGCATATTTCTGTTCATTACTCTCTATGTGTTACATTGCCAGCATATTCCATGTGCTGACCCGTTTTCGGGCTGCAACGTTCATGTTGCAGACTTTTCAAACGACGAGTAAGGTGCCTTAGGTCGTGGTCTTATACTCAGTGATGCCGTTGGAGTTGATGGACTCACTTATCTTCCAAGCCTTCCGCTGTTATCGTTTATTAGATGGCCTTAAGCCATATTTCTTGTAATAAGTTCTCTTTGATACATTCGATGTAATAAGTGTGTGATTGCTACTCTCTTATAAATCCTTCAAGTACTGTGCGTGTCAGCATTACTGATCCAGGGATGACACTGATGCACAGGGATCAGACCGCTTGAGGTCTGGTCTCTACAGATAATGGGCAAAATCGATGTGCTCTGTAGGACGATTGTCTTTTTATTTGCAGTGTATATAGCACTTGTGATGTATTCAGTGGCTATGACATGAGAACTTTGCTGAAACTAGTAATGAATGAAACATGTTTAGCAGGCTAGGCGTAGTGTTGTGAACATCTAATGATTTCTATTAACAGAAATCGGGGGGTATCCCGTTTTACTCATAAATAAATAAATAGCATAGGCCCTTTTGGTAATAAATAAATAAATTAGCAGAGGCCCTGTTGGGTCAGCTTTGTTCCCATTTGAAGACGTCGAGCAAATTGCAGTCCAACAAGAAACTATGTCATCAAATTCAAGTTTCAAAGCCAAATATGAGTACAACTAAACAACAATGTCATCATCTTTTAGTATTCATGCAATCACCAAACACAAATGAACATACATAACAAGTGATGCTCTCACAACAAAATGCTAAACAACACGTTCATCAGGTTTCAGTTGTCATACCAAACACAATTTCACATAGTAGATAAAAACATCTTCTGATAGGCAAATACGACAAAAGCAATCTAATCATCATCCGAAGCAGCAGTGTCAACATCTTCGCCATGTGTATCAGTCTAAATCATAATTCCCAGAGTGTCATCTTCTTCTTCATCCTCAATGTCTTCAAACATTGGCTTCTTCTTGATCAACTCTTGTATGTCCACATCACGGCAGGCAATCTTTTCGCCAGCGTCATTGATGTGATGCTTCTCAAAGATATTAGGAACATCTGTGGAATCTTGTACATCAGGAGCAGTGTAAGCATCATCTTGTTGTGCAAGTTCATTAAATGAATTCCTCTACTCAAACCTTTGCAATACTCTCCAGTCATCGCTACATGCACATGTGTCTTCCAAGAAAAATATATGTGTTTCTTGATTTGCCAAAATAAAAGGCTCGTTGGTCTGGTACGCCGCCTTGACATTGATGGATTTCAAATAATCATTAGCTCTGGTTTTGCGATGCTGGAAAATAGGTTATACCAATGACAGCACAACAGAACCACACACTGATGTTCCTTGAAACTGGAGATATACTACAACTGAACAATGTTTGTTATGTTAGCATACATTTCAATTGTCTCTCTGTCGTACATATCGATGCTCATGATCACACTGTTTTGTGTCTTCCTGCCTTCGTCGCGAGCAAGGGTGTTGTAGCGCACATCTCCAACAATGCAAGATTCATAATGTCTTACCCGAGTATCAGGACCCATTGCTAGTGGATAAAGGGCATCCTCAACTGCCTGCCCATCCTCCCGCATCTTCTTAACCTATGGTTAGAAAATAGACAAGATGATCATCTTATGTACTCAATATATTAAAAAAACGACAGTGCAATTCAAAAGCTTACATGACTCTTGAACCATTTCGCAAATCCTGCCATAACCAGTTTGTCAATGTTTCTTGGATTTTGCGGTAGTAACTCCTTTTTGTAGATGTTGCACAACATAGCGATCGCGTCAAACATCTAAATATATAAGAATGTGCTGCATGTTTAGTAGATTACAATGTATAAGCTATAGTACTTAGCACTTACTTGATATAAGGTAGTATCTCAGGACAGTTATTCAACACATACCAAACCATTTTGTCCAAATCTTTAGGTTTGTCCTCTTGTCGACTCTTCCCTGTAACTCAAATAGAATAATCGAAAACATTGAGTCCGGGATTGTCTTCACCCACCTCTTTGCTAAGCTGATCAGCTGTTTCAATGTATTTTGAGCAGAATGTCCATGCTTCTGTAGCAATGTAGGCTTCTGCAATGAAACCCTTGGGTCTAGCTCTGTTCCTAACATAGCCCTTGAAAGTGCCTAGCTGATACGAACACGACTATCTCAGATACTATGCAAATTACAAGAATATATATTTGACATGTGATTTCAAATAATAAGAATAATTTATATTATATTGTCATTCAAGAAGAGAGTACAACACTTTGTTTTATTATATGCAGAATCATACAATATTTTTATAAGGCACGTGTGAAGATGAGAAGTATATGCAACGATGCAATGACCAGACTCCAGAAGAAAATCATGCATATCTTCTAGCGTGCACATGGGCCAAGGAAATTTCTTTTGACTTAATGGATCAAGACATGGGCCATAGGATTTTGGGATGCACCAAGTGTTTCTCCTCAAGCGCATACATGACCTGGAATTCTACATGTACTCGGCCGTGGGATCGTTCTGCCGACGTACTCAGCCGCATCAACTCTTAATAAATAGTTGTCATATTTTAGGGTTTAGACTCGGGTTTTGTTTAGAGAAGTTTAGCTTTAGCTACTTTTATTTGCCTTCGCTCATAGCGGCTAGTGTGACCGTCAAGACATACGATCGGAACCCCATCTTGTGAGATTATTCCATCTAGCATATTCAGAATTTCGGATTGCTTGGCTATTATTTTCTTGCATGTTCTTCGATTTGCATGTAGGAAAAATCCTTCATGGATAGGTCGATCGCGCTCTTGGGTCGGTCAATAACGCCGTGGATTTGGTTCAACGATTGTCGTGGATATCAGTCATGTACGGTTCTCCCTGTAGGGTTGGTAGCAGAATCGTGAGGGTCAAGTCCCACAAAAATCGTAGTTACCCTGTCTCATCGAAAGATCGGGTCCCCAGTTCACATCACTAGCCGCCTTTCAATATGGTACATCCAACCATACTGTACTGGACCTCTAAGTAGTGCCTCATCAGGTAGATGAACAGCCA
This sequence comes from Triticum aestivum, assembly GCF_018294505.1. Taxonomy (NCBI): domain Eukaryota; kingdom Viridiplantae; phylum Streptophyta; class Magnoliopsida; order Poales; family Poaceae; genus Triticum; species Triticum aestivum. The sequence continues at coordinate 279,763,343 of NC_057795.1, read as the reverse complement.
AATGCACCATCACATCAAAGAAGGCTGGAGGATATATCTTCTCAAGGTCGCATAGGATAGTTGGTATCTTGTCTCTAAGACGCTCCAAAGCATCTACCCTGATATTTCTACTTCAGAGTTCCCTGAAGAATTGTCCCAACTCTATAACTGCTCTGTATAAGTCAGAGCAGACCAATCCTTTGAGGATAATAGGTAAAACCCTTTGAAGTAGGACGTGGCAGTCATGAGTTTTCAACCCTTGTACCTTGTTTCCATCTGCACTGACTCTCCTTTCAGGGTTGGAAGCACATCCATGTGGGAATCTCACACGTGACAGGACCTTGCAGAATTCTTTTCTTTTTACCTTGTCCAAGACGTACACATCTGGTGCCATATCCCGTGGTTTACCTTCATCTTCCACCTGCAAATCCTTTCTGATACCCAGGTGTGTCAAATCAATCCTAGATTTTAAGATATCTTTCATCTTGCCTTCAACATTAAGAAGTGTGCCGATAATGCTATCACATATATTTTCCTTGATGTGCATCACATCAAATTTAGGCCGCAAATCCAAATCTTTCCAATACTTCATGTCCCACAAAGTGGACCTGCGGGTAAACAATAATCTCTCTTCTGCCCTGCCATGCTTCCTTTTCCCGCTACCATTACCAGGATGGTTTCCTGGTGTCATATGCCTGACCTTCTCTAATTCCACTTGCAACTCATCGGTGGTGAGTCTCTTTGGCGCATCGAGGTTTTCGTGCTTTGCATTGAACACATGTCTTCCGTATTTTCTAGGATGCTGCTTGTCCTTGGCAAGGAAACATCGGTGTCTAATGTAACAGATCTTGCTAAGTATTGCGTATGACAGTGGATTCCTATCACATCGAACACATGCATTGTAACCATGTGTCATTCGCCTGACATAGTGCCCAAAGCCGGATAGCCATGGATGCACCAAATTATAACAAAACGCAGAAAGAAATCAGCTGGTGGGCTGCTATATAGGTCTCGAGTGAGAACACCCCTCCATAGCTGTTGAAGTTCCTCCACAAGAGGCTCCATGAATAAATCAAAATCCTTTCCAAGACTTTTTGGACCTGGGATGAGCAAGGCCATCATGTAGTTTGATTCTTTGGTGCAGACATTTGGAGGCATGTTGTAAGGGATAACAAGTACTATCCACATGCTATATGTGGCACTCTGGTGGCCAAATGGGTTAAATCCATCTGAAGCTAAGCCAAGTCTAATGTTTCTCGGGTCAGCAGCAAACTTTTTGTGTTTCTGATTGAAGCTTTTCCACTCACTACCATGTGATCGATGGCTCATTACATTCTGATCTCTGTACTCCTAGTTCCTAGAATGCCATAGTACATCCTCTCTTGTTTCAGCATCATGAAACAACCTGTGCAATCTTAGTGTAATTGGAAAATGTCTCGGAACATTATGAGGAATCCTCTTCACAACATCGCCATCTTTCCATCTTGATGATTTGCATTTCCGGCATTCACTTAAGTTGGCATAATCCTTTCGGAATAGAACACAATTATTCTTACAAACATGGATCATATCATATCCAATTCCAACTGCACGAAGGAAATTCTTCATTTTACTGTAGGTGTGTGGTAGCTCAGACGCATCTGGGAAAGCTTTGCGGAAAGCAGCCAACATCACATCGAATGATTTGTTGGTCATCCGCTCAGATGTCTCCACCCGAAGAAAGGTGACCATGGCTGAGAATACTAACAGCTTATTTCCTGGGGTGACAGCCACGTTGCATTGTTCCAACATGCGGGCCCACCATTTTTCTTCTACAAGTGAAAGTTCATGAAATGCACGAGCATTTTGTAGCATTGTTTCAATGTTGGTCAAACTCACTGGCTCCGCCACCACCACCACCTCCTCCTCTTCCACTTGAGCATCAGGCAGATCAAGATGGTGATCTGCTGCTTCCACGTAGTCAGTAACATTGATGTTCACAGCTTCACCATGATGAACCGACCTAGTATATGTGACCGACATCCCATACAAGTGTAGATGATTTTGCACAGCTGACTGGGGTCTTGTAACTGAATTCATACAACTGCTACACGAGCAGAGCACATCTGATTTCGGACCACCATACTCAGCTCTGATAAAGTTCATGAAGTTTTCAACCCCCTCAACATATGCAGCGGAGAATCTTCGAGCAGAAGTTATCCAAGTCCTGTCCATCTGTTAGACATACAAATTAGTTCTTCTATTAGATATTACAGGAAATACATATATGCTTTTTTATGAAGTCTAGAAAAAATACCTAGGTCGATGTCTAAAGCTATGGCAAGATATTTGGACAAGCAGATCTAAGTAACGTAATATATTTAAAGCTAATTCAGCAAACAGATTTGAGTGCCAAATTATGGCAGGCTGTTTCAGCATTCAATGAGGCCGAGCACACAACCATCAAACTATCGAAGGCCATCGTAGCAACAAAGATCGAGTATAAAATGGTGTAGAGCTATTTCATCTAACAGATTGGCTACTAGACCATGGCAATCTATGCCACAATAAATATATGGTAGGCTATTAGCAACTAATCGGGCTTGGCATGCCATCTTAGCTAAGCAGATTGAGTGCAGAACAGGGAAAGAAAGCTTCTTAAGCAGAGCATATTGACTGTAAACTACTTCCGCAAACAGTGAGATTAACAGTGTCTATCAGCTAAGATTCAGCGCTACACCGACATGCACGGGGCCTTAGTCTAGAATGCACGTACCGTGGGAGAGCCTGACCGTGCATCTCCACATGAACGTCGCCAGCGGTGGCGGCACTGACTGCCTTGCGCCTTCACAAGAACGTCGCCAGCGGTGGCGACGCGGTCGAGGACGGCAGTCTACGAGAGCATACTGTGGAAGCGAGAGGATCGCCGTGCGTCCCCTCAATGATCCATGGCACCAACGTATCGGCGCGGCAGGGAGGGCGGCTTTGGTGGAGCGAATGGAGTGGAGGGGGATGGGGGAGGGGTGTTTGGGGAATATTATGGGCTAGTTGGCGGAAGGGCGGTTGAATTTGGGAT
>NC_057795.1:279743125-279760128 GCF_018294505.1 Triticum aestivum | reverse complement strand
GGGGGTTTCGCGCGGTGGGCGGGGGGAGTTTGGTGCATGGTCGGTTTCTCCAAGTGCAGTCCCACGTGTCAGTGAAGAGGCAAGCCAAAGCGCGTTCCGTTTGCGTGAGCCGTGCGCAGGATCGAACGTGTATGGCGTGAAATGCGACCGCAACAAGGGTGCTGTGAGTGTACCCTGGTTTTCCTTTTAAACTAGGTGTTTTGCCCCCCTAAAAAAACTTGGTGCTTCGCGCGATCCATCGATACTACTGCTAGTAATATGGTAATCCCGACTAAAACGGCGCGAGTCTTTTCCCGCGCGATATGCTGGGAGGTTGGCTTAGTTGGGTTTTTTTGGACGAGTAATGCCATGTAATCCCAGTTACATAATTAACATAATGTGAAACGTGTGAGCTATTGATTGTGGATTGGGGGAGGGAGGGGGCCACCACCATGAAAATCAGGAAGGAGAGAGAGAGGCAATTTATGTTAACCCTTTCGTAGGTTCCAGTAGATGTAGAAAGATGTGAAATGCGTGAATGTGTAGTGGACGTACTATTGGAGTGCCTAAGATAAATTTTGTATGTAGACCCTATGTGTTTATTTACTTCGCATGTTAGCTTTGTCTTGGTTCAATAGAAAGCAGAGTTGGTGATGATGGTGTGCCTGCCATCCTGCAATATAGGCCGTCCAATCTATATCTAACGGTTAGGAAGGAAACTATGACAATTTACCCGCACTCCTCTCCACATTTGCCGATAAGGCCTTCCCTCTTTCATCCTTTTCTCCCACAAGATCTTGATGTTCCGTGCAACGCAGGAGCATCTTGCTAGTACTCCTACAATATACTATATTATTTTGAAAATTCATATAAACCGGTCAAGATTAATGCAAACACGACAGATTTTCATTACATTTTGAACTTTTATAGGACAGAAAAATAAAAGAAACCTGACCCTAAACCTATTCTACGGCGGCGACTGACGTCCTCCATCTGCAATGTCCATGTACAGGGGCGGGGTTCAAGACGAAGGTGTGGTCTTCGGCGAGGAAGAGTAGAACACGGGAGACGGACCGGCCAGTTGCCACACCATGCCCTACCGCCTCCCATGCGCTACTCATCCTCGGATAAGTCCCCGACCTCGGCGGCGCCGGACGTTGGACGACAGCAAGTAGGATGCGTGGCTGACGGTGCTCCCGTCATCGGCTGCCATCGTGGCCACCGCTTGTGCGGTCCCGTCCGTGTCCGGCTACGCCGCTATAGCATCGCGAGCGGCGACTTGAGCGAGGGCGGCGACCTCGAGCTTCATCCCTGAAGACAAAGCTCTCCCGTAGAGCGTTCGGGCTCGTGGTCATGGCTGATGTGGTGCCAGGTAGAAGGACGATGCACTGTGGTGTGGAGGTGATGTGGAGCATCCCTCGCTCATGCCCATAGACGTACCTACATCTCCCTCGACACCACTCGGACCCATGACAAGAGCTCGAGCAAAGGCTATCGAAGATAAGGAGAACTCGCTCCTCTCCGAAATCCCTCTCCCTACTCACGAGACATGGCTACTACCTCATACGGAGACTTTATGTGTGATCAGGTGCTTGGACGGGAGCCACGAGACAACTACATTCCATGGCCAAGATGGTGAGGACACCAAGCTTGACGAACAAGAAGAAGAGATGCTTTGGAAGCTACAGGCCCCGGACGACCGGCCTGGCCCGGACGTCCAACCCCTGGAGGACACTACAACCAAGGGAAGAGAAGCCAGCCAGAGCTACAGGCTCCGGATGACCGTACCAGCCTGGACGTCCGACCACTCCCAGGCCCCGGATAACCGAGGCCTTCCGGACGTCCGGCCCTTCCCCAACAGAACCAGAATTACGGAAATCCGAAGAAGTCCGGACGACCGTGCCAGCAACCACAGAACAGAATCTACGGACATCCGAAGAACCTTGGACGTCCGGGACTGATACATCTCCAACGTATCTATAATTTTTGATTGCTCCATGCTACTTTATCTACTATTTTGGACTATATTGGGCTTTATTTTCCACTTTTATATTATTTTTGGGACTAACGTACTAACCGGAGGCCCAGCCCAGATTTGCTGTTTTATGCCTATTTCAGTGTTTCGAGGAAAAGGAATATCACACAAAGTCAAAACGGAACGAAATCAACTGGAGAAGTTATTTTTGGAAGGAAAGCCACCCGATGGACTTGGAGTGCACGTCAGTAAAGAAGGGAGGTGCTCACGAGGGTGGGGGGCGCGCCCACCTACCTCGTCCCCCCCCCTTCGGTCCACCGATGTACTTCTTTCACCCATATATACCTACGTACCCAAAAACTTCCAGAAGAGAAGATAGATTGTGAGTTCCGCCGTGAAAGCCTCTGTAGCCACCAAAAACCTCTCGGGTGCCCGTTTCGGCGCCCTGCCAGAGGGGGAACACATCATCGGTGGCCATCTTCATCATCCCAGTGCTATCCATGACGAGGAGGGAGTAGTTCACCCTCGGGGCTGAGGGTATGTACCAGTAGCTATGTGTTTGTTCTCTCTCTCTCTCTCGTGTTCTCTCTCGTGTTCCATCTATGGCACGATCTTGATGTATCCCGAGCTTTGCTATTGTAGTTGGATCTTATGATGTTTCTCCCCCTCTTCTCTCTTGTGATGAATTGAGTTTCCCCTTTGAAGTTATCTTATCGGATTGAGTCTTTTATGAGAACACTTGATGTATGTCTTGTCGTGATTATCTGTGGTGACAATGGGATATCATGTGCCACTTGATGTATGTTTTGGTGATCAACTTGCGGGTTTCGTGACATTGGGAACCTATGCATAGGGGTTGGCACACGTTCTTGACTCTCCGATAGAAACTTTGGGGCACTCTTTGAAGTACTTTGTGTTGGTTGGATGAATCTGAGATTGTGTGATGCATATCGTATAATCATGCCCACGGATACTTGAGGTGACAATGGAGTATCTAGGTGACATTAGGGTTTTGGTTGATTTGTGTCTTAAGGTTGTCTTCTAGTACGAACTCTTTTATAGATTGATCCGAAAGAATAACTTTGAGGTGGTTTCGTACCCTACCATAATCTCCACGTTTGTTCTCCGCTATTAGTGGCTTCGGAGTGACTCTTTGTTGCATGTTGAGGGCTTGTTATATGATCTATCTATGTTATTATTGTTGACAGAACTTGCACTAGTGAAAGTATGAACCCTAGGCCTTGTTTCCTATCATTGCAATACCGTTTACGCTCACTTTTACCATTAGTTACCTTGCTGTTTTTATTATTTCAGATTACAAATACCTATATCTACCATCCATATTGCACTCGTATCACCATCTCTTCGCCGAACTAGTGCACCTATACAATTTTCCATTGTATTGGGTGTGTTGGGGACACAAGAGACTCTCTGTTATTTGGTTGCAGGGTTGCTTGAGAGAGACACTCTTCATCCTACCCCTTGTACGGATTGATAAACCTTAGGTCATCCACTTGAGGGAAATTTGCTACTGTCCTACAAACCTGTGCACTTGCAGGCCCAACAACGTCTACAGGAAGAAGGTTGTGTAGTAGACATAAAGCTCTTTTCTGGCGCCGTTGCCAGGGAGGTTAGCGCTTGAAGGTATATCTTTAGATCTTACAATCGAATATTTTTGTTTCTTGTTTTATCACTAGTTTAGTTTATAAAAGAAAAGTACAAAAAAATGGAATTAAGGATGCCTCATATGCTTCATATTTTTAATGTCTTTCGTGAAAATGATGGGAAGGAAAATTGTGCTCAACTACTAGAAGAAGAATTACATAGAATGCTTGGCATAAAATATGTGAATGATGAGCATGATTTCAATGTTGTTAGTATGAATTCCTTGAATATCCATGATGCTAATGATATGCAAAGCCACAAGCTTGGGGAAGCTATGTTTGACGAAGATGATATTTTTTGTCCCCCAAGCTTTGATGAGCAAATTTACTATGATGAAAGCATGCCTCCTATCTATGATTATTATTGTGATGACACGTATGCTTTAAAGAATAATGATAACCATGAAACTTGTCATCTTGATCCTAATTTTAAATCATATGATAGTTATTTTGTTGAGTTTTCTCCCACTACTATTCATGAGAATAATTTTGCTTATGAGGAGAGTAGTAAATTTTCTATGCTAGTAGATCATGAAAAGAATGCTTTAGGTGCTGGTTACATTGTTGAATTCATTCATGATGCTACTGAAAATTATTATGAGGGAGGAACATATGCTTGTAGGAATTGCAATAATATCAAGTTTCCTCTCTATGTGCTTCAAGTTTTGAAGCTATGCTTGTTTTACCTTCCTATGCTAGTTGATTATCGTTCCCATAAGTTGTTTGCTTAAAACATACCTATGCATAGGAAGTGGGTTAGACTTAAAAGTGCCAGTCATATGCTTCATGATGCTCCCGTTATGTTTCAATTCTTATCTTTTATGTGAGCATCATTGTCATAATCATGCCTAGCTAGAAAGGCATTAAAGAAAAGCGCCTGTTGGGAGACAACACAATACTTATCCTTACTGTTTTTGTGTGTTCACATGATTATGCTACTGTAGTAATCATGTTTTATAGCTTTTGTTTCAATAAAGTGCCAAGTAAGACCTTTAGGATGGCTTACGGTGATAGTTGTGTTGATCCTGCCGAAAATCAGAAACTTTTGCACCCAGTAAATTAGTTGTGTTAATTCACAGGAACGTGCTTCTGATCTGATTCTTTTTGCTCTGGATTTGTAAACTAATTGCGTAGGACTTCCTAATTGGGTAAGAGTTTTGGAGTTCCAGAAGTATACGTTTGATACAGATTACTACAGACTGTTCTGTTTTTGACAGATTCTGTTTTCTATGTGTTGTTTGCTTATTTTGATAAATCTATGAGTAGTATCGGAGGGTATGAACCATAGATAAGTTGGAGTACAGTAGATATTACACCAATATGAATTTAGATTGAGTTAATTACAGTACCAATGTGGTGGTTTTGTTTTCTTTCACAGACGGAGCTTATAAGATTTCCTGTTGAGTTTTGTGTTGTGAAGTTTTCAAGTTTTGGGTAAAGATTCGATGGACTATGGAATAAGGAGTGGCAAGAGCCTAGTCTTGTGGATTCCCAAGGCACCCCAAGGTAATATTCAAGGACAACCAAGAGCCTAAGCTTGGGGATGCCCCGGAAGGCATCCCGTCTTTCGTCTTCGTTCATTGGTAACTTTACTTGGAGCTATATTCTTATTCACCACATGATATGCGTTTTGCTTGGAGCATCATTTCCTTTTGTTAGTTTTTCCTTGCTGTTAGTTAGAATAATGTTTCGCATGTTTAGTTTCAATAAAGAAGTCAAGGATAGCCTTTGCCATGCTTATTTTGCTAGTATACATGTTGCTGTTTGAAAAACAGAAAGTTTACCGCTGTTGCAAAAATTCCCTAGAAAAGTCAGAGAGCGGTATAATGTTGAATCTTTTTGCATATTGAGCTCTGATAAATTTATTACAGTGGAAATTTTAGTTCATAATTTTTGGAGTCAGGGAAGTATTGATACTCTTGCATTCTTTACAGACTGTACTGTTTTGGCAGATTGCTGTTATGGTTGCATTGTTTGCATATGTTTGCTTGATTAATGATTCTATTTGAGGATAGGAGTATTAAATATGCAGAGGCATTTAGTATGCAATGTTGAATAATCATTTAAGTGATTTGTTACAGTAGAAAATGATAAGGTTTTGCATTGGTTTATACTAACCTATCTCACGAGTTCTTGTTGAGTTTGTTGTGAATGAAGCTTTTGATAAAAAGAGAAGTGATATGAGAGGAATTAAGGAGACACAAAAGCTCAAGCTTGGGGATGCCCAAGGCACCCCAATATATTATTTCAAGATGTCTCAAGCATCTAAGCTTGGGGATGCCCCCGTTGGCATCCCACCTTTCTTCAACAACTATCGGTTAGTATCGGTTGAGCCTAAGTTTTTGCTTCTTCACATGAGTTGTGCTATCCTTGCAATGTAGTTTTCTTTAGCTTTGCTTGCTGTTTGAATAAAGTATCAAGATCTGAAATTATTAAATGAGAGAGAGTCTTCGCATAGTTGCATAATTATTTAGCTACTCATTAAACTTCACTTATATCTTTCGGAGTAGTTTGTCATTTGCTCTAGTACTTCACTTATACCTTTTAGAGCATGGTGGTAGTTTTATTTTGAAGAAATAGATGAACTCTCATGCTTCACTTAGATTATTTTGAGAGTCGTTAATAGCATGGTGATTTGCTTAAAGTTAATACACTTGGTATTCAAGATATGTGAAACTTTCTTATCAGTGTGTTGAATACTAAGAAAAGTTTGATACTTGATAATTGTTTTGAGATATGGAGGTAGTGATATTAAAGTCATGCTAGTTGGGTGATTATGAATTTAAAGAATGCTTGTGTTGAAGTTAGCAAGTCCCGTAGCATGCACATATGGTTAAAGTTGTGTAACAAATTTGAAACATGAAGTGTACCTGGCTTGTGCATCCTTATGAGTGGCGGTCGGGGACGAGCGATGGTCTTTTCCTACCAATCTATCCCCCTACGACCATGCGCGTTGTACTTGGTTTTTGATGACTTCTAAATTTTTGCAATAAGTATATGAGTTCTTTTGACTAATGTTGAGTCCATGGATTATGCGCACTTTTACCTTTCCGCCATTGCTAGCTTCTTCGGCACCGTGCATTGCCCTTTCTCACCTTGAGAGTTGGTGCAAACTTCGCCGGTGCATCCAAACCCCGTGATACGATACACTCTATCACACATAAACCTCCTTATATGTTCCTCAAAACAGCCACCATACCTACCTATCATGGCATTTCCATAGCCATTCCGAGATATATTGCCATGCAACTTCCATCATCATATTCATGACATACATTACTTTTGTCATATTGCCATTGCATGATCATGTAGTTGACATCGTATTTGTGGCAAAGCCACCATGCATAATTTTTCATACATGTCACTCTTGATTCATTGCACCATCCCGGTACACCGCCAGAGGCATTCATATAGAGTCATATCTTGTTCTAAGTTTCGAGTTGTAATCCTTATGTTGTAATCAATAGAACTATGATGATCATCATTATTAGAGCATTGCCCAAACAAAAAAAAGGCCAAAAGAAAAAAAGAAAGGCCCAAAAAAGGGGAAAATAAATAAAAAGGGCAATGCTACTATCTCTTTTTTCACACTTGTGCTTCAAAGTAGCACCTTGTTCTTCATATAGTGAGTCTCATATATTGTGCTTCAAGTAGCACCTTGTTCTTCATGTAGTGAGTCTCATAAGTTGTCTTTTTATACTAGTGGGAATTTTTCATTATAGAACTTGGCTTGTATATTCCAACAATGGGCCTCCTCAAGTGTCCTAGGTCTTCGTGAGCAAGCAAGTTGGATACACACCCACTTAGTTTCTTTTGATGAGCTTTCATACATTTATAGCTCTAGTGCATCCGTTGCATGGCAATCCCTACTCCTCATGTTGACATCAATTGATGGGCATCTCCATAGCCCGTTGATTATCCTCGTCAATGGGAGACTTTCTCCTTTTTTGTCTTCTCTACACAATCTCCATCATCATATTCTATTCCACCCATTGTGCTATATCCATGGCTCAGGCTCATGTATTGCGTGAAGGTTGAAAAAGTTTGAGATTATTTAAGTATGAAACAATTGCTTGGCTTGTCATCGGGGGTATAGAAGTTGGGAACATCTTTGTGTGACGAAAATGAAGCATAGCCTGACTATATGATTTTGTAGGGATGAACTTTCTTTTGCCATGCTATTTTGAGAAGACATAATTGCTTAGTTAGTATGCTTGAAGTATTATTATTTTTATGTCAATATGAACTTTTGTCTTGAATCTTTCGGATCTGAATATTCATGCCACAATTAAGAAGATTTACATTGAAATTATGCCGAAGTATCAATCCGCATCAAAAATTCTTTTTTATCATTTACCTACTCGAGGACGAGCAGGAATTAAGCTTGGGGATGCTTGATACGTCTCCAACGTATCTATAATTTTTGATTGCTCCATGCTACTTTATCTACTGTTTTGGACTATATTGGGCTTTATTTTCCACTTTTATATTATTTTTGGGACTAACCTATTAACCGGAGGCCCAGCCCAGATTTGCTGTTTTATGCCTATTTTAGTGTTTCGAGGAAAAGGAATATCAAACGGAGTCAAAACGGAACGAGATCAACTGGAGAAGTTATTTCTAGAAGGAAACCCACCCGATGGAATTGGAGTGCACATCAGGAAAGAAGGAAGGTGATCACGAGGGTGGGGGCGCGCCCACCCCCCTGGGGCACGCCCCCTACCTCGTGGCCCCCCTTCGGTCCACTGACGTACTTCTTTCACCCATATATACCTACGTACCCAAAAACTTCCAGAAGAGAAGATAGATCGGGAGTTCCGCCGCCGCAAGCCTTTGTAGCCACCAAAAACCTCTCGGGAGCCCGTTCCGGCGCCCTTCCTAAGGGGGAACCCATCACTGGTGTCCATCCTCACCATCTCGGCGCTATCCATGATGAGGAGGGAGTAGTTCACCCTCGGGGCTGAGGGTATGTACCAGTAGATATGTGTTTGATCTCTCTCTCGTGTTCTCTCTCGTGTTCCATCTATGGCACGATCTTGATGTATCCCGAGCTTTTCTATTGTAGTTGGATCTTATGATGTTTCTCCCCCTCTACTCTCTTGTGATGAATTGAGTTTCCCCTTTGAAGTTATCTTATCGGATTGAGTCTTTTATGAGAACACTTGATGTATGTCTTGCCGTGATTATCTGTGGTGACAATGGGATATCATGTGCCACTTGATGTATGTTTTGGTGATCAACTTGCGGGTTTCGTGACATTGGGAACCTATGCATAGGGGTTGGCACACGTTCTTGACTCTCCGATAGAAACTTTGGGGTACTCTTTGAAGTACTTTGTGTTGGTTGGATGAATCTGAGATTGTGTGATGCATATCGTATAATCATGCCCACGGATACTTGAGGTGACAATGGAGTATCTAGGTGACATTAGGGTTTTGGTTGATTTGTGTCTTAAGGTGTTATTCTAGTATGAACTCTTTTATAGATTGATCCGAAAGAATAACTTTGAGGTGGTTTCGTACCCTACCATAATCTCTACGTTTGTTCTCCGCTATTAGTGGCTTTGGAGTGACTCTTTGTTGCATGTTGAGGGATTGTTATATGATCTATCTATGTTATTATTGTTGAGTGAACTTGCACTAGTGAAAGTATGAACCCTAGGCCTTGTTTCCTATCATTGCAATACCGTTTACGCTCACTTTTATCATTAGTTACATTGCTGTTTTTATTATTTCAGATTACAAATACCTATATCTACCATCCATATTGCACTTGTATCACCATCTCTTCTCCGAACTAGTGCACCTATATAATTTTCCATTGTATTGGGTGTGTTGGGGACACAAGAGACTCTCTATTATTTGGTTGCAGGGTTGCTTGAGAGAGACCATCTTCATCCTACGCCTCCTATGGATTGATAAACCTTAGGTCATCCACTTGAGGGAAATTTGCTACTGTCCTACAAACCTATGCACTTGCAAGCCCAACAACGTCTACAAGAAGAAGGTTGTGTAGTAGACATCAGGGACCTCGCGAGCCTCCGGACGACCTGCGCCACACGGACGTCCGGACCCTGGCTGCGTCCAGCTGCGGGCTGATGCCCTTGTACCCCTTCACTTCGCCCCTCATTTGCACTATGACTATAAATAGACCTCTCCCACCTCCTAGCTAGGGTTAGCGTTGATTTAGCTCATTTGTGAGATAGAGCCTCGCTCATCCATCCGAATCTACTCCTCGTGAGGGACCGACACCTCCATCCAAAGAAGATTCACCTGGATTCAAGACCTCCATCCGGAGAAGACCATCATCAAGACCTTCTCACGGAGAAGAACCGATTACCCTTTGTATCGTCCTTTGTAGTACTTGGATCTTGTATCTCTACTTGTGTTTTGATGATCTAGCGCTTGTGTGATCATATTCTCGTTGGTTGAGTGTTTTCCTCTTGCATTTCCCCGTGATTTCTCTCGTTCCGCTCCTCGTGTTCTTAATACTCCTCGTAGGGATCCTCTCCAAATGTGAAAGATCAGCCCCTATGGTTCCACCCTACATCATCTTGGCATCCTGAGCCACGTTGATCACGTTTTTGGAGCCCCTACCCCGTGTTTTCTAGCTTGATTTTGTTGTTTTCGTCCTAAATCCGAAATCCCCACCAAAAATAGCCCCAATTATTTTTTTGTGATTCGCTGGTGAGTTGAAATTTTGTTGGATTTGATCCATGGATTTGTGTTGCCACGTGTGGGTCTAGCTTTCCCCACCCTCCCCACCCTTTCATCCACCTCAAAACTGAGCAGTTCATCCCGTGCCCGATTTTTGCCCAGGACCCGGACGACCGGACCCAGCCAGACATCCGACGACCGGACAATCGTGACACCCCGAACGTCCGAGAAAACCCAAACGAAACTGAATTTTCCAGTTGGTTGCCACCACTTCCACGTTTTCCACCACATTTTCCAAACCCTCATACCACCACAGCTGCCCACATACACCACCACCATCCACCAATACCTCCTATGACGATTTTGACACGTTTTGGTCTTTGAGATTTTGAGTTGTGGTTCCCGTGTCCTATTGTGTTTCGGCTATATAGGTACGGTTCGACATCATCATCACCACCACTCATCTTCGCAAGGGAATCAACATCGCCAAGGACGGTAACCTCGACGACATCTTTGTCATACCTTGCGATTGCATTGATAACCACATGGCCCTACTTTTGCGTTGCTTACCCATCGAGACTAGCCATTGAGTATTGCCGGCAACATGACTTGTGCACATTAGTGTTCATACTCGATAGCATACATATCATACCATAGTGGTGCATATCTTGGCATCCTCTTTTGTGTCACAAGGTTGTCATCGCATACACAATTGCTATCTTGGTTTGTGAAGTTCTGCATGAGAAAAGAGCTAAAAAATGAAAGAGCCAACCAAGCTTTTAAGCAAAGAGGAAAGATGAGCAAAGAGCTTATAAGCAAGAACCATAGCATCATACTACATTAAGATTGTCATATCCGATCATCTTGGATCATATCACTGAAATACCATACATATAGCATACGTGGGATAGAGGTCGTTGCATTTTTGCCTAGTAAGTTGTGACAAAGTTATGTATCCGCCTATTGTGCAATCGTGCTAGCGTCTCTCGTGCATTGTGCAACAAGAGCATTTTCGTGGATTCCACATTTTGGCTCATTTTTGGTTTGCACATCCCACTTATCTATTTGCGTGTGTGTTTCCGTGTACCACTACTTGCTTGGTCTACTTGTTGCATTTGCAAATTTGTGCATCTTTTCCAACATTATTGAAGCTCACTTACAATTGCATCAAATTTTGTGCCACCATCCTAACCAAGCTCCATCATAAGCTTTTACTTGTGTAGGTGTGAGAACCGAAAAGAATTGGTACCAATTGTGCTATTTCATTGTCCACATTTGAGTGATCTTGATTCATGTCGAACATTGGTCAAGGTACATTTGGTATAAGTTCTTCTCCTTCTCCCATTCACATTTTGCTTGGAATGATGGATAGGCCAAGTTCTTCTACCAACCCACTCTTCATCAAGCAAGACGACGGCATGTCATCATTCGTCACCAAGAGCCACCTCTTTGGTGCACAATGAGCGTTGCATCAAGAGCAACAAGCAATGACCGACCACATCGACAACCTTGCCACTGACTTGCGACTCTCCGAGCAACGTACAAGGGACTACTTCGACAACAAGCTCGATGCTCACAAGCAAGATAACAATGCAAGAATGGATGAGATCTGCGCCTTGTTGGTGAACCGTCCTCCTTCAACTTCTTCATACTCAAGACGGAGCCGCTCAAGTCGACACTCCAACGACACCTTCTCTGGCTCAAGTACACCAACATCGAACACTCTTCGACGAGCCGCGCGTCAAGACCATCATGCATCTCGCAATCCGCTACACGACAAGCATTCACAAGAGCAAGGTGACGAGAAAGTACTTCGTCCTCAACCACGCCAAGTTGCTTTTGTGCAAGCTCAAGAACTACAACGTCAACGGCGCCTAGAGAAAGAACGAGCGCGTATACATCAAGAGGAACAAGACGCCGAGGCTCAACGTCTTCAACAACAACAACAACGTGAAGCACAAGCTCCTGAGGCGCAATGTGCCCTTCAAGAATCAAGTCGAGCCATCACCAACCGCAATCGATATCGGCGCAATCAAGAGGAAGCACATCAAGAAGAAATTCAAGAGCAGAACTACCAACCAAGAGTGTAATGTCAAGTTCCACATGCTCCTCATCAAGCTCGACAAGCTCCTCCACAACCTCACATTCAACAAGAGCAAGTTGATCATGGACTTCCTCCACGCCAAGAACAACATGAGGATGATAATCCTCCAAGTCAAGGGTGTCATCATCACCATCGACCACAACACAATGAAGAGCAACGCTATGGCAAGCTAAAATTCACAATGCCCAAGTTCAATGGAAGAAATTATCCCGAAGAGTACCTCTCATGGGCATTGAAGGTTGAAAAAATCTTTCGTTTGCACAACTATGAGGAAGAGAAGAAGATCGCTATGGGACCACTTGAGTTCCAAGACTATGTGACCATATGGTGGGAACAAGTCCTTGAGCGCCGAGAAGCAAGAGGTGAACCACCAATTACCACTTGGGCTCAAATTAAAGATGTCATGCGAGCATGCTTTGTGCCAACCTACTACAACCGCGATCTCTTCAAGAAGCTCCAACTCCTCAAGCAAGGAACAAAGAGTGTTGAAGAATACTACAAGGAAATGGAGACAACCATGATTCGAGCCAATGTCACGGAAGATGATGAGCAAACAATGGCATGCTTCTTGAATGGCCTCAATCATCCCATCAAGAAGATTGCCGACTTCCAACCCTATTCCAGCCTCATTGAGCTCATGCATCAAGCTAGTAAAGCCGAACGTCAAGTGCAAGATGACTTCAAGTACGCCAAGTACTCGTCCAAGACCTACAGCTTCTCCAACAACCAAGCTTCAACGACTCCTCCAACTTCTACCTCAACCAAGCCATCTGCATGCAACGACGACAAGTCAAGTTACAAGAAAGCTTCGACAAGCTCAAGTCTTCCTCCTACTACTACAAGAAACTTCAAGCTGCGTGCTTCATCATCTACACCAACCGAGGAGACCGTAAGGCAAGCTCCTTCAAGTGTTTCACTTGCGGCGGCCGAGGCCACAAGTCCTACCAATGCACAAACAAGCGCACCATGATCCTCAATGACGATGGTACATATGACTCCATGAGTGAAGAGGAGATGGAAGAACTTGAGCAAGTGGCCATGCCCCGCTCTCGTTGTCTCCAAAGTCTTGACTCTTCAACATCAACAAGAAGAAGACCAAAGATGCCACATCTTCCACACAAAGGCCAGCATCAATGGAAGGTCCGTCAAGGTCATCATCGATGGAGGTTGTTGTCACAACTTGGCAAGTGAAGAACTATGCTCCAAGCTACAATTGGTCAAGATGAAGCACCCACACCCCTACAAAGTCCAATGGCTAAGCGATTCCGGCACCATACGAGTTGAGCATACGGTCCAAGTCTCCTTCAAAATTGGTGCATACGAGGACACTTTGGAGTGTGATGTCGTTCTGATGTCCATTTGCCACCTCCTTCTTGGTCGGCCATGGCAATTTGACCGAGGCGTCATCCACAACGGGCGTACCAATCACTATAGCTTCAAGATGAAAGGGAAGGAGTATGTGCTATGACCTATGTCTCCTAGTCAAGTGATACCCGACAAACAAGCCACCCATCATGGAGAGAAGAGTGAGAAATTAATCCACCAAAAAGAGAGTGAGAGCCACAAGCCAAAACCGAGTGCCTCCATGATGAGCGACAAGAAAAACTTAGTCCTATTTGCCACCAAAAGTGAGATGAGAGAAGTTTGTGAGAACCCATCAAGTGTTATGCACTTTGTCCTTGTGTGCAAGGATGGGGAACCAAAAACTAACACCTCTCACGATCTACCTTTAGTGTTATCTTCTCTTTTGCAGGAATTCCAAGATGTTTTCCCCGATGAGCTACCTCCGGGTCTACCTCCACTACGATGCATTGAGCACTGAATCGACCTCATCCCCAGAGCACCTCTTCCAAACAAAGCTCCATACCGCGTCAACCCCGAAGAAACTAAGGATATCCAACGGCAAGTACAACAACTAATCGACAACGGACATGTACGTGAAAGCTTACGCCCTTGATGATGTGGAGCATCCCTCGCTCATCCCCATGGACGTACCTACATCTCCCTTGACACCACTCGGACCCATGACAAGAGCTCGAGCAAAGGCTATTGAAGATAAGGTGAACTCGCTCCTCTCTGAACTCCCTCTCCCTACTCACGAGACATGGCTACTACCTCATATGGAGACTCTATGTATGATCAGGTGCTTGGATGGGAGCCACGGGACAGCTATATTCCATGGCCAAGATGGCGAGGACACCAAGTGTGAATATCAAGAAGAAGAGATGCTTTGGAAGCTACAGGCCCCAGACGATCGGCCTGGCCGAACATCCGACCCCTGGAGGATGCTACAGCCAAGGGAAGAGAAGCCAGCCAGAGCTACAGGCTCCGGACGACCGGACTAGCCTGGACGTCCGACCACTCCCAGGCCCCGGACGACCGAGCCCTTCCGGACATCCGACCCTTCCCCAACAGAACCAGAATTATGGAAATCTGAAGAAGTCCGGAAGACCGTGCCAGCGACCACAGAACAGAATCTACGGACATCCGAAGAACCCCGGACGTCCGGTACCCCGCGAGCCTCCGGACGACCGGCGCCCCACGGAAGTCCGAACCCTGGCTGCGTCCAGCTATGGGCTGATGCCCTTGTACCCCTTCACTTCTCCCATCATTTGCACTATGACTATAAATAGACCTCTCCCACCTCCTAGCTAGGGTTAGCGTTGATTTAGTTCATTTGTGAAATAGAGCCTCGCTCATCCATCTAGATCTACTCCTCATGAGGGACCAAAACCTCCATCCGGAGAATATCCACCTGGAGTCAAGACATCCATCCAGAGAAGACCATCATCAAGACCCCCTCACGGAGAAGAATCGGTTACCCTTTGTATCGTCCTTTGTTGGACTTGGATCTTGTATCTCTACTTGTGTTTCGATGATCTAGCGCATGTGTGATCATATTCTCGTTGGTTGAGTGTTTTCCTCTTGCGTTTCCCCAAGATTTCTCTTGTTCCCCTCCTCGTGTTCTTCGTACTCCTCGTAGGGATCCTCTCCAAACATGAAAGATCGGCCCCTAGGGTTCCGCCCTACATCAGGAGGTTAGTTGGGCATTGCCGATTTAGGTAGTGCATTCTGTTGAGGCCAAAGCATCTGGGCGCATCATGAAGTCACCGGAGTTTCTTCCTCGGGCACCGAGCCTCTTAACAACAACATACAGACGGACGACATGATTGCGGGCAGCTGGCGCCGGCTGGGAACGCACCGCATGCGACCCCACATGTCATTGAAGATGCCCTTTGCGGTCGTGGCAACGTTGGAGATGCCCTTTGCTCACATGCGACCCCACATGTCATTGAAAAAGTAAGACGACCCGGCATGTTCTCAGGTCCTGGGGATGCAGTTGGCCGCGCTACACCACTCCGCGGATGAGTCAGGGCGCGCGCGCACTTCGGCGCCCCGTGCATCCTCGACGAGACGGGTGTTGATCTGCTGGTCGTGCCACAGTGCTAACGCCACCCTCGGCACACTCAAACCAACCGTGTCCAACGACGATGAGCGTGTCGCTCACCGTAGTCACCCTGTCCATTTGCGGTGCTGGGGCTGCGCCATGTGCTGGCCCCCATGTCCCACATGAATGGTTGCCGGTGGCGAGGAGGTCGTGGGCCAGCTCCTCCATTGGACTAGTCTGCGCCACGTCGTCCCGACAGGTGTGCCCCACATGTCGGTTTCCCTATTTTCCTGGCCATATTCGAGCGTCAGTGCTCCGTGTTATGCATTAGGCGCAGAATAGGTGGTTTTTGTGCCCTGGTTCAAATGTGGTACAGTACCAAGTTGTTACCCTAGCCCCAAGTGTGGTGGTTTTGGGTACGGTACCACCCTTTTCCTTTTCAAGTAGTGAAGCGTAACACTTGATTAAGTATCCTGATGGTGTGCTAAATGTAGGTGTCCGACTGTTTGAAAGTATAATTGAGGTGTGCCCGGTTCGTGCCCACATTTAGCGGTCCAACTTACCATGTTCCGGCATTAGTAACTATACTAGTCCCTGCATACTCCCTCTATTTTTATTTACTCTGCATTTTAGCTTTGCTCAAAGTCAAACTTTGTAAACTTTGACAAAGTTCACAGACAGAAATAATAACATATACAATAACAAATCAAGTGTTGGGGAACGTAGTAATTTCAAAAAAAATCCTACGCACACGCAAGATCATGGTGATGCATAGCAACGAGAGGGGAGAGTGTTGTCCACGTACCCTCGTAGACCGAAAGCGGAAGCGTTAGAACAACGCGGTTGATGTAGTCGTACGTCTTCACGATCCGACCGATCCAAGTACCGAACGTATGGCACCTCTGAGTTCAGCACACGTTCAGCTCGATGATGATCCCCGGACTCCGATCCAGCAGGGTGTCGGGGAAGAGTTTCGTTAGCATGACGGCGTGGTGACGATGCTGATGTACTACCGATGCACGCTTCGCCTAAGCACCGCTACAATATGACCGAGGTGGAATATGGTGGAGGGGGGCACCGCACACGGCTAAGGAACGATCACGAAGATCAACTTGTGTGTCATGGGCTGCCCCCCTGCCCCAATATATAAAGGAGGGAGGGGGTAGGTGCGGCCGGACCATACGGGTGCGCCTGGAGGAGTCCTACTCCCACCAGGAGTAGGACTCCCCCCTCTTGC
>NC_057795.1:279721816-279742939 GCF_018294505.1 Triticum aestivum | reverse complement strand
GGGGGGGGGCGTGCGGCCTGCCCTGGCCGGCCCTCCTCTTCTCCCTTAGGGCCCATGTAGGCCCATTAACCCCCAGGGGGGGGGTTCCGGTAACCCCCCGGTACTTCGGTAAAATCCGATTTCACCCGGAACGATTCCGATATCCAAATATAGGCTTCCAATATGTCAATCTTTATGTCTCGACCATTTCGAGACTCCTCGTCATGTCCGTGATCATATCCGGGACTCCGAACAACCTTCGGTACATCAAAAACTATAAACTCATAATATAACTGTCATCATAACGTTAAGCGTGCGGACCCTACGGGTTTGAGAACTATGTAGACATGACCTAGAACTGTTTCCGGTCAATAACCAATAGCGGAACCTGGATGCTCATACTAGCTCCTACATATTCTACAAAGATCTTTATCGGTCAAACCGCATTACAACATACTTTGTTCCCTTTGTCATTGGTATGTTACTTGCCCGAGATTCGATCATCGGTATCTAATACCTAGTTCAATCTTGTGACTGGCAAGTCTCTTTACTCGTTACGTTATGCATCATTCCTTAACTAACTCACTAGCTACATTGCTTGCACGGCTTATAGTGATGTGCATTACCGAGAGGGCCCAGAGATACCTCTCCGACAATCGGAGTGACAAAACCTAATCTTGAAATACGTCAACTCAACATGTACCTTTGGAGACACTTGTAGAGCTCCTTTACAATCACTCAGTTACGTTGTGACGTTTGGTAGCACACAAAGTGTTCCTCCGGTAAACGGGAGTTGCATAATCTCATAGTTATAGGAACTTTGTATAAGTCATGAAGAAAGCAATAGCAACATACTAAACGATCAAGTGCTAAGCTAACGGAATGGGTCAAGTCAATCACATCACTAATTCTCCTAATGATGTGATCCCGTTAATCAAATGACAACACATGTCTATGGCTAGGAAACATAACCATCTTTGATTAATGAGCTAGTCAAGTGGAGGCATACTAGTGACTTTAAGTTTTTCTATGTATTCACACATGTATCATGTTTCCGGTTAATACAATTATAGCATGAATAATAAACATTTATCATGATATGAGGAAATAAATAATAACTTTATTATTTCCTTTAGGGCATATTTCCTTCAGTCTCCCACTTGCACTAGAGTCAATAATCTAGATTACACATTAATGATTCTAACACCCATGGAGTCTTGGTGTTGATCATGTTTTGCTTGTGGAAGAGGCTTAGTCAACGGGTCTGCAACATTCAGATCCTTATGTATCTTGCAAATCTCTATGTCTCCCACCTGGACTTGGTCCCGGATGGAATTGAAGCGTCTCTTGATATGCTTGGTCCTCTTGTGAAATCTGGATTCCTTTGCCAAGGCAATTGCACCAGTATTGTCACAGAAGATCTTCATTGGTCCCGATGCACTAGGTATGACACCTAGATTGGAAATGAACTCCTTCATCCGGACTCCTTCATTTTCTACTTCCGAAGCAGCTATGTACTCCGCTTCGCATGTAGATCCCGCCATGATGCTTTGTTTAGAACTGCACCAACTGACAGCTCCACCGTTCAATATAAACACGTATCCGGTTTGCGATTTAGACTCGTCCGGATCAGTGTCAAAGCTTGCATCGACGTAACCATTTACGACTAGCTCTTTGTCACCTCCATAAACGAGAAACATATCCTTAGTCCTTTTAAGGTATTTCAGGATATTCTTGACCGCTGTCCAGTGATCCACTCCTGGATTACTTTGGTACCTCCCTGCTAAACTTATTGCTAAGCATACATCAGGTCTGGTGCATAGCATTGCATACATGATAGAGCCTATGGCTGAAGCATAGGGAACATCTTTCATTTTCTCTCTATCTTCTGCTGTGGTCGGGCATTGAGTCTGACTCAACATTACACCTTGTAATACAGGCAAGAACCCTTTCTTTGCCTGATCCATTTTGAACTTTTTCAAAACTTTATCAAGGTATGTGCTTTGTGAAAGTCCAATTAAGCGTCTTGATCTATCGCTATAGATCTTGATGCCCAATATGTAAGCAGCTTCACCGAGGTCTTTCATTGAAAAACTTTTATTCAAGTATCCCTTTATGCTATCCAGAAATTCTATATCATTTCCAATTAACAATATGTCATCTACATATAATATCAGAAATGCTACAGAGCTCCCACTCACTTTCTTGTAAATACAGGCTTCTCCAAAAGTCTGTATAAAACCATATGCTTTGATCACACTATCAAAGTGTTCATTCCAACTCCGAGATGCTTGCACCAGTCCATAAATGGATCGATGGAGCTTGCACACTTTGTTAGCACCTTTTGGATCGACAAAACCTTCCGGTTGCATCATATACAACTCTTCTTCCAGAAATCCATTCAGGAATGCAGTTTTGACATCCATTTGCCAAATTTCATAACCACAAAATGCGGCAATTGCTAACATGATTCGGAGAGACTTAAGCACCGCTACGAGTGAGAAAGTCTCATCGTAGTCAACCCCTTGAACTTGTCGAAAACCTTTCGCAACAAGTCGAGCTTTGTAGACAGTTATATTA
This sequence comes from Triticum aestivum, assembly GCF_018294505.1. Classification (NCBI taxonomy): domain Eukaryota; kingdom Viridiplantae; phylum Streptophyta; class Magnoliopsida; order Poales; family Poaceae; genus Triticum; species Triticum aestivum. The sequence continues at coordinate 279,740,380 of NC_057795.1, read as the reverse complement.
CCATCAGCGTCAGTCTTCTTCTTGAAGATCCATTTATTCTCGATGGCTTGCCGATCATCGGGCAAGTCAACCAAAGTCCATAGTTTGTTCTCATACATGGATCCCATCTCAGATTTCATGGCTTCAAGCCATTTTGCGGAATCTGGGCTCATCATCGCTTCCTCGTAGTTCGTAGGTTCGCCATGGTCAAGTAACACGACTTCCAGAATAGGATTACCGTACCAATCTGGTGCGAATCTTACTCTGGTAGACCTACGAGATTCAGTAGTAACTTGATCTGAAGTTTCATGATCAATATCATTAGCTTCCTCACTCATTAGTGTAGTTGTCACAGGAACTGATTCTTGTGATGAACTACTTTCCAAAAAGGGAGTAGGTACAGTTACCTCATCAAGTTCTACTTTCCTCCCACTCACTTCTTTCGAGAGAAACTCCTTCTCTAGAAAGGATCCGAATTTAGCAATGAAAATCTTGCCCTCAGATCTATGATAGAAGGTGTACCCAATAGTCTCTTTTGGGTATCCTATGAAGACACATTTCTCCGATTTGGGTTCGAGCTTATCTGGTTGAAGTTTCTTCACATAAGCATCGCAGCCCCAAACTTTAAGAAACGACAACTTTGGTTTCTTGCCAAACCACAGTTCATAAGGCGTCGTCTCAACGGATTTTAATGGTGCCCTATTTAACGTGAATGCGGACATCTCTAAAGCATAACCCCAAAACGATAGCGGTAAATCAGTAAGAGACATCATAGATCGCACCATATCTAGTAAAGTACGATTATGACATTCGAACACACCATTTCGTTGTGGTGTTCCGGGTGGCGTGAGTTGCGAAACTATTCCGCAATCCTTCAAATGTAAACCAAACTCGTAACTCAAATATTCTCCTCCATGATCAGATCGTAGAAATTTTATTTTCTTGTTACGATGATTTTGCACTTCACTCTGAAATTCCTTGAACTTTTGAAATGTGTTAGACTTGTGTTTCATCAAGTAGATATACCCATATCTGCTCAAATCATCTATGAAGGTGAGAAAATAATGATACCTGCCACGAGCTTCAATATTCATTGGAACACATACATCAGTATGTATGATTTCCAGTAAATCAGTTGCTCGCTCCATAGTTCCGGAGAATGGCGTTTTAGTCATCTTGCCCATGAGGCACAGTTCGCAAGTACCAAGTGATTCATAATCAAGTGATTCCAGAAGTCCATCAGTATGGAGTTTCTTCATGCGCTTTACACCGATATGACCTAAACGACAGTGCCACAAATAAGTTGCACTATCATTATCAACTCTACACCTTTTGGCTTCAACATTATCAATATGTGTATCACTACTATCGAGATTCAATAAAAATAGACCACTCTTCAAGGGTGCATGACCATAAATGATATTACTCATATAAATAGAACAACCATTATTCTCTAATTTAAATGAATAACCGTCTCGCATCAAACAAGATCCAGATATAATGTTCATGCTCAACGCTGGCACCAAATAACAATTATTTAGGTCTAAAACTAATCCCGATGGTAAATGTAGAGGTAGCGTGCCGACCGCGATCACATCGACTTTGGAACCATTTCCCACGCGCATCGTCACCTTGTCCTTAGCCAACCTTTGCTTAATCCGTAGTCCCTGTTTCGAGTTGCAAATATTAGCAACAGAACCAGTATCAAATACCCAGGTGCTACTGCGAGCATTAGTAAGGTACATCAATAACATGTATATCACATATACCTTTGTTCACTTTGCCATCCTTCTTATCCGCCAAATACTTGGGGCAGTTCCGCTTCTGGTGTCCAGTCTGCTTGAAGTAGAAGCACTCAGTCTCAGGCTTAGGTCCAGACTTGGGTTTCTTCTCTTGAGCAGCTACTTGCTTGCTGTTCTTTTTGCAGTTCCCCTTCTTCTTCCCTTTACCCTTTTTCTTGACACTGCTGGTCTTATTGACCATCAACACTTGATGCTCCTTCTTGATTTCTACCTCTGCAACTTTTAGCATTGCGAAGAGCTCGGGAATAGTCTTGTCCATCCCTTGCATATTATGGTTCATCACGAAGCTCTTGTAGCTTGGTGGCAGTGATTGGAGAATTCTGTCAATGACACTAGCATCAGGAAGATTAACTCCCAGTTCAATCAAGTGATTATTATACCCAGACATTTTGAGTATATGTTCACTGACAGAACTATTCTCCTCCATCTTATAGCTATAGAACTTATTGGAGACTTCATATCTCTCAATCCGGGCATTTGCTTGAAATATTAACTTCAGCTCCTGGAACATCTCATATGCTCCATGACGTTCAAAACGTTGTTGAAGACCCGGTTCCAAGCCGTAAAGCATGGCACACTGAACTATCGAGTAGTCATCAGCTTTGCTCTGCCAGACATTCTTAACGTCGTCAGTTGCATCTGCAGTAGGCCTGGCACCCAGCGGTGCTTCCAGGACATAATTCTTCTGTGCAGAAATGAGGATAATCCTCAGGTTACGGACCTAGTCTGTGTAATTGCTACCATCATCTTTCAACTTAGCTTTCTCAATGAACGCATTAAAATTCAATGGAACAACAACACGAGCCATCTATCTACAACAAACATAGACAAGCAAAATACTATTAGGTACTAAGTTCATGATAAATTTAAGTTCAATTAATCATATTACTGAAGAACTCCCACTTAGACAGACATCTCTCTAGTCATCTAAGTGATCACGTGATCCAAATCAACTAAACCATGTCCGATCATCACGTGAGATGGAGTAGTTTCAATGGTGAACATCACTATGTTGATCATATCTACTATATGATTTATGTTCGACCTTTCAGTCTCCGTGTTCCGAGGCCATATCTGTATATGCTAGGCTCGTCAAGTTTAACCTGAGTATTCCGCGTGTGCAACTGTTTTGCACCCGTTTTATTTGAACGTAGAGCCTATCACATCCGATCATCACGTGGTGTCTCAGCACGAAGAACTTTCGCAACGGTGCATACTTAGGGAGAACACTTCTTGATAATTTTGTGAGAGATCATCTTAAAATGCTACCGTCAAACAAAGCAAGATAAGATGCATAAAGGATAAACATCACATGCTATCAATATAAGTGATATGATATGGCCATCATCATCTTGTGCTTGTGATCTCCATCTCCGAAGCACCGTTGTGATCACCATCGTCACCGGCGCGACACCTTGATCTCCATTGTAGCATCATTGTTGTTACGCCATCTATTGCTTCTACGACTATCGCTACCGCTTAGTGATAAAGTAAAACAATTACAGGGCGTTTGCATTTCATACAACAAAGCGAAAACCATATGGCTCCTGCCAGTTGCCGATAACTTCGGTTACAAAACATGATCATCTCATACAATAAAATATAGCATCACGTCTTGACCATATCACATCACAACATGCCCTGCAAAAACAAGTTAGACGTCCTCTACTTTGTTGTTGCAAATTTTACGTGGCTGCTATGGGCTGAGCAAGAACCGTTCTTACCTACGCATCAAAACCACAGCGATAGTTCGTCAAGTTAGTGCTGTTTTAACCTTCGCAAGGACCGGGCGTAACCACACTCGGTTCAACTAAAGTGAGAGAGACAGACACTCGCCAGTCACCTTTAAGCAACGAGTGCTCGTAACGGTGAAATCAGTCTCGCGTAAGTGTACGTGTAATGTCGGTCCGGGCCGCTTCATCTCACAATACCGCTGAACCAAAGTATGACATGCTGGTAAGCAGTATGACTTGTATCGCCCACAACTCACTTGTGTTCTACTCGTGCATATGACATCTACGCATAAAACCTGGCTCTTATACCACTGTTGGGGAACGTAGTAATTTAAAAAAAAATTCCTACGCACACGCAAGATCATGGTGATGCATAGCAACGAGAGGGGAGAGTGTTTTCCACGTACCCTCGTAGACCGAAAGCGGAAGCGTTAGAACAACGCGGTTGATGTAGTGGTACGTCTTCACGATCCGACCGATCCAAGTACCGAACGTATGGCACCTCTGAGTTCAGCACACGTTCAGCTCGATGACGATCCCCGGACTCCGATCCAGCAGGGTGTCGGGGAAGAGTTTCGTTAGCATGACGGCGTGGTGACGATGATGATGTTCTACCAACGCAGGGCTTCGCCTAAGCACCGCTATGATATGACCGAGGTGGAATATGGTGGAGGAGGGCACCGCACATGGCTAAGGAATGATCACGAAGATCAACTTGTGTGTCATGGGGTGCCCCCCTGCCCCCGTATATAAAGGAGAGAGGGGGGAGGTGTAGTCGGCCCCTAGGGGTGCTCCTGGGGGAGTCCTACTCCCACCCCTCTTGCCTTGTTGGAGAAGGAAGGGGGAACGGGGGAAGAGGAAAGGTGGGCGCCGCCCCCCCTTCCTTGTCCTATTCGGACTAGGGGGGGGAGGGGGCGTGCGGCCTGCCCTGGTCGGCCCTCCTCTTCTCCCTTAGGGCCCATGTAGGCCCATTAACCCCCGGGGGGTTCCGGTAACCCTCCGGTACTCCGGTAAAATCCCGATTTCACCCGGAACGGTTCCGATATCCAAATATAGGCTTCCAATATATCAATCTTTATGTCTCGACCATTTCGAGACTCCTCTTCATGTCTGTGATCATATCCGGGACTCCGAACAACCTTCGGTACATCGAAAACTATAAACTCATAATATAACTGTCATCATAACGTTAAGCGTGCGGACCCTACGGGTTCGAGAACTATGAAGACATGACCTAGAACTGTTTCCGGTCAATAACCAATAGCGGAACCTGGATGCTCATATTGGCTCCTACATATTCTACGAAGATCTTTATTGGTCAAACCGCATAACAACATACTTTGTTCCCTTTGTCATCGGTATGTTACTTGCCCGAGATTCGATCATCGGTATCCAATACCTAGTTCAATCTCGTTACCGGCAAGTCTCTTTACTCGTTACGTAATGCATCATTCCGTAACTAACTCATTAGCTACATTGCTTGCAAGGCTTATAGTGATGTGCATTGCCGAGATGGCCCAGAGATACCTCTCCGACAATCGGAGTGACAAAACCTAATCTCGAAATACATCAACTCAACATGTACCTTTGGAGAAACCTGTAGAGCTCCTTTATAATCACCCAGTTACATTGTGACGCTTGGTAGCACACAAAGTGTTCCTCCAGTAAATGGGAGTTGCATAATCTCATAGTTATAGGAACTTTGTATAAGTCATGAAGAAAGCAATAGCAACATACTAAACGATCAAGTGCTAAGCTAACGGAATGGGTCAAGTCAATCACATCATTCTCCTAATGATGTGATCCCATTTATCAAATGACAACACATGTCTATGGCTAGGAAACATAACCATCTTTGATTAATGAGCTAGTCAAGTAGAGGCATACTAGTGACTTTAAGTTTGTCTATGTATTCACACATGTATCATGTTTTCGATTAATACAATTATAGCATGAATAATAAACATTTACCATGATATGAGGAAATAAATAATAAATTTATTATTGCCTCTAGGGCATATTTCCTTCATCAAGACCATTAGATTCATTATTGAATATACTTTCACATCATATATATTTGCTATTGTAAATATTCATATTTCTACTCTTACTAGCAAGATGCCCGTGCATTGCACATAACATCAAGATGCATTTGTATGACAAGTTTATCTTGTTAGAGAAAAGGATGAACGAGGGAAGGCCTTGTTTGCAAATGTGGAGAGGTGTGTGGGTACCTTTTTGCAAAATTGCCATAGTTCCCTTCCTATCCTCAGATATAAATCGGACGGCCTATATTGCAGGATGGCAGGCACACCATCATCACCAACTCTGTTTTCTATAAGAGTCCGTCTGATTTATATTTGACGGATAGGAAGGAAACTATGGCAATTTTGCAAAAAGATACCCACACCCCTCTCCACATTTGCAAATAAGGCCTTCCCTCATTCATTCTTTTCTCCCACAAGATAAACTACTCATACAAATGCATCTTGATGTTCCATGCAACGCACGGGCATCTTGCTAGTGTACATAAAAAGCAGAGTTGGTGATGATGGTGTGTCTGCCATCCTGCAATATAGGCCATCCGATCTATATCTAACGTATAGGAAGGAAACTATGACAATTTACCCGCACTCCTCTCCACATTTGCAGATAAGGCCTTCCCTCGTTCATCCTTTTCTCCCACAAGATCTTGATGGTCCGTGCAAGGCACGACATCTTGCTAGTTTTCTATAAACTTGGTCAAATTTTATGAAGTTTGACCTCAATCAAACCTAATATGCAGAGTAAATAAAAACAGAGGGAGTATCTTACTCCGTGACCAAGACGGAAGGGAAAATGAGACAACTTATTGTTTATTTGAGCCATTCAATTATAATCATGCGGTGTTGCTTATTTCTCATCCCTCTCCAACCCTCTTCTCCATCGATGTTATACATAGATCATCATTGCATATCATATTTTATTGCATTTTGGCTTGATCCTAGAAATTTCACGCAACTCAAGGACCCACGGAGAGAGTTGGGAATTTCGTTATTTTCATATTTGGGTTTTCTCAAATTTTGAAAATAGGATCATTTAATTTTATTTATTTCATCTTCAATTATTTCTATAATGAAAATATGAGAGAGGGAATAAAATGACTTTCCCAAAATAAAGAAATATTGAGGATTTGATAATAAAATAAATTAGATTTTATTTTGGAGTTTATTGCTATTTTATTTGAATTTAGGAAAAATGCGCGTTTTGCAAAATTGCATTTAGGCCCAAATAAATGTTCATCTGGACTGGCTTGATTTTAGAAGTCGGGGTAAATTTATTTCGGGATTTGTGGAGTCCGTTTAGTATTTCTTTTTCTGCGCGTAATGCTTTTTTTTATAAAACGAAACCGACTTCGGGCCGTGTTCGGCTAGGACTCTGCCTGGCCGGGCCTTTATAAGGCGCCGCCCCAAGCCCACCCGAACCTCAGCCCGCCCCGCGCCAAACAATAACCCTAACCCTAGCCTCGCCGCCGGATCCCGCGCCGCCCGCCGCCGCCGTCGCCCCGCCGCCGACCCTGCCGGACCCAGCCGACCCCTCGTCGGAGGTAGCCACCGCCCCGCCGCCGGCGGTTTTCCTCGAGAAAACCATTTGGTTTTTCCGCCAGTTTTTCGTTCGTTTTAAAAAAAACTAGATCTGTTTTTTTTGGTTTAGTTTATTTAGCAGAGGTTCGTCCGTATGTTCGTTTTAACGAACAGTTTTTGTCGTTTAGCCACAGACAGCGAACGTTCATTCGTTAGCCTGTTCGTCATTTTTTCTTTTTTTCGGATTTTCCACGATTATTTCTGATCGCGATTTCCGATCTGTTTTTCGTTTTAGTTTATCTTTTCGCTCGTTTATCGGAATCAGGTGATTCAAGTGCCTAGAGTTTCGTCTCGAAACTCTCTTTCCGTTTAACCAACTCAAACAAGTTTTTGCTTATGTAAAATTTGACTTAGGTCCAGATTAGTAAACGAAGCTTGTTTCTTTTGCCATTTGATTTTTGTTGCCTCGTTTGATTTGTTTCTTTTTGCAAACCGGAGTTCTTAAGTTGAACATTCTGGTTAGATCTTTTATTTGAGTTTTACCTGTGCATTAGATAAGTACTTATTGTATGCTTGTTTGTTCGCGATAGAGTACCCGGAGTGCGCCGCTTGCTACTTTGAATCTCTAGGTTTCACGGATCATCAGCAAGGCAAGTAACACTTTGATCATATCTTTTTACTACCTAGTTTTATTGCATTAGATCAATCCTCAAACTTTGCACATTTAGGTCTAATTAAATTGTGGGTTTTGGGAAGTAGATGAGGTAGTACCTATTACCTGTTTTATTATCAAACCCTTGGGAGTTACTCTACGTTTCTTATTATGCCATGCTATGCTAGTAGACGTGGATTGGGTGAGTGTATCCATGACAGATGTGAGAATTGTTAAGTTAATGGTTTATTTAAGGTGGCAACTTTAATACACATCTGGGTAGATTGAGGCACCTGGGTATTCCAGCGATTGCCTGTTTTCTTTATGGACCGCCACCCAGGCTCAAAGGGATCATAAGATTATTCATGCTAGACACTTCCGTGTGCAGCCACAAGCTACTATAGGCTCTAGCATAGTTGATTAAGTCGTGCGAACTCCTACAGTGGTAGACTAGCAGATGTAGGGGAAAGTAGGTGTAACTGTCTACCCGATCGTAAGGTTGATATCTACTACACAACCTTCTTCTTGTAGACATTGTTGGGCCTACAAGTGCACAGGTTTGTAGGACAGTAGCAAATTTCCCTCAAGTGGATGACCTAAGGTTTATCAATATGTTGGAGGCGTAGGATGAAGATGGTCTCTCTCAAGCAACCCTACAACCAAATAACAAAGAGTCTCTTGTGTCCCCAACACACCTAATACAATGGCAAATTGTATAGGTGAACTAGTTCGGCGAAGAGATGGTGATACAAGTGCAATATGGATGGTAGATAAAGGTATTTGTAATCTGAAATAATAAAAACAGCAAGGTAACAAGTGATAAACGTGAGCATAAACGGTATTGCAACGATAGGAAACAAGGCCTAGGGTTCATACTTTCACTAGTGCAAGTTCTCTCAAAAATAATAACATAGATAGATCATATAACAAGCCCTCAACATGCAACAAAGAGTCACTCCAAAGCCACTAATAGCGGAGAACAAACATAGAGATTATGGTATGGTACGAAACCACCTCAACGTTATTCTTTCGGATCAATCTATAAAAGAATTCATACTAGAATAATACCTTAAGACACAAATCAACCAAAACCCTAATGTCACCTAGATACTCCATTGTCACCTCAAGTATCCGTGGGCATGATTATACGATATGCATCACACAATCTCAGATTCATCCAACCAACAGAAAGTACTTCAAAGAGTGCCCCAAAGTTTCTATCGGAGAGTCAAGAACATGTGCCAACCCCTATGCATAGGTTCCCAATATCACAAAACTTGATCACCAAACCATACATCAAGTGGCACATGATATCCCATTGTCACCACAGATAATCACGGCAAGACATACATCAAGTGTTCTCATAAAAGACTCAATCCGATAAGATAACTTCAAAGGGGAAACTCAATTCATCACAAGAGAGTAGAGGGGAAGAAACATCATAAGATCCAACTACAATAGCAAAGCTTGAGATACATCAAGATCGTGGCATAGAGGGAACACGAGAGAGAACACGAGAGAGAGAGAGAGAGAGAGATCAAACACATAGCTACAGGTACATACCCTCAGCCCCAAGGGTAAACTACTCCCTCCTCGTCATGGATAGCGCCAGGATGATGAAGATGGCCACCGGTGATGGGTTCCCCCTCTGGCAGGGCGCCGTAATGTGCTCCCGAGAGGTTTTTGGTGGCTATAGAAGCTTGCAGCAGCGGAACTCCCGATCTAACTTCTGTTCTGGAAGTTTTAGGGTACGTAGGTATATATGGGTGTAGGGAGTACGTCGGTGGAGCTACGGGGGCCCCACGAGGCATGGGGCGCGCCCAAGGGGGTGGGCGTGCCCCCCACCCTCGTGAGCACCTCCCGTATCTTCTGACGTGGAGTCCAAGTCCATTAGGTGGGTTTCCTTCCAAAAATAACTTCTCCAGTTGATTTCGTTCCGTTTTGACTTCGTCTGATATTCCTTTTCCTTGAAACACTGAAATAGGCATAAAACATCAAATCTGGGCTGGGCCTCCGGTTAATAGGTTAGTCCCAAAAATAATATAAAAGTGGATCATAAAGCCCAATATTGCCTAAAATAGTAGATAATATAGCATGGAGCAATCAAAAATTATAGATACGTTGGAGACGTATTAAGCATCCCCAAGCTTAATTCCTGCTCGTCCTCGAGTAGGTAAATGATTAAAAAGATAATTTTTGATGTGGAATGCTAGTTGGCATAATTTCAATGTAATTCTTCTTACTTGTGATATGAATATTGAGATCCGAAAGATTCAAGACAAAAGTTCATATTGATAAAAGAAATAGCAACACTTCAAGCATACTAATCAAAGTAATCATGTCTTCTCAAAATAACTTGGCAAAAGAAAGTTCATCCCTACAAAATCATATAGTTAGGCTATGCTTCATTTTCGTCACACAAAGATGTTCCCAACTTCTATACCCCCGATGACAAGCCAAGTAATTTTTTCGTACTTAAATAATCTCAAAACTTTTTCAACCTTCATGCAATACATGAGTGTGAGCCATGGATATAGCACTATGGGTGGAATAGAATATGATGATGGGGATTGTGTGGAGAAGACAAAAAAGGAGAAAGTCTCACATTGACGAGGATAATCAATGGGCTATGGAGATGCCCATCAATTGATGTCAACATGAGGAGTAGGGATTTCCATGCAACGGATGCACTAGAGCTATAAATGCTCAACAAAAGAAATCTAGTGGGTGTGCATCCAACTCGCTTGCTCATGAAGACCTAGGGCATTTGAGGAAGCCCGTCATAGGAATATACAAGCCAAGTTCTATAATGAAAATTCTCACTAGTATGAAAAAGAAAACTTATGAGACTCACTATATGAAAAACATGGTGCTACTTTGAAGCACAATATATGAGACTCACTACAAGAAGAACAAGGTGCTACTTTGAAGCACAAGTGTGGAAAAGAGATAGTAACACTGCCCTTTTTATTTATTTTCTTTTTTTTCTTTCCTTTTTTCCTTTTTTTTCTTTTTTTTCTTTGGCCCCTTTTTTTTCTTTTGGCCTTTCCTTTTTTTATTTTTGGGCAATGCTCTACTAATGATGATCATCACACTTCATTGATTACAACATATGAATTAGAACTTGAAACTAGAACAAGATATGACTATATGAATGCCTCCGCGGTGTACCAGGATGGTGCAATGAATCAAGAGTGACATGTATGAAAAATAATGCATGGTGGCTTTGCCACAAATACGATGTCAACTTCATGATCATGCAATGGCAATATGACAAAAGTAAAGTATGTCATGATGATGATGAACGGAACGGTGGAAAGTTGCATGGCAATATATCTCGGAATGGCTATGGAATTGCCATAATAGGTAGGTATGGTGGCTGTTTTGAGGAAGATATAGGGAGGTTTATGTGTGATAGAGCGTATCGTATCACGGGGTTTGGATGCACCAGCGAAGTTTGCACCAACTCTCAAGGTGAGAAAGGGCAATGCACGGTACCGAAGAGGCTAGCAATGGCGGAAAGGTAAAAGTGCGGATAATCCATGGACTCAACATTAGTCAAAAGAACTCATATACTTATTGCAAAAATTTAGAAGTCATTAAAGACCAAGTACTACGCGCATGCTCCTAGGGGGATAGATTGGTAGGAAAAGACCGTCGCTCGTCCCCGACCGCCACTCATAAGGATGCACAAGCCAGGTACACTTCATGTTTCAAATTTGTTACACAACTTTAACCATACGTGCATGCTACGGGACTTGCTAACTTCAACACAAGCATTCTTTGAATTCATAATCACCCAACTAGCATGACTTTAATATCACTACCTCCATATCTCAAAACAATTATCAAGTATCAAACTTTTCTTAGTATTCAACACACTCATAAGAATTCTTACAAATCTTGTATGCTTATCATATTAGGATTATTTAATCAAATTACCATGCTATTTAATACTCTCAAAATAATGTAAGTGAAGCATGAGAGTTCATCTATTTCTTCAAAATAAAACTACCACCATGCTCTAAAAGATATAAGTGAAGCACTAGAGCAAATGACAAACTAGTCCGAAAGATATAAGTGAAGATCAATGAGTAGCTAAATAATTATGCAACTATGCGAAGACTCTCTCTCATTTAATAATTTCAGATCTTTATACTTTATTCAAACAGAAAGCAAAGCTAAAGAAAACTACATTGCAAGGATAGCACAACTCATGTGAAGAGGCAAAAACTTAGGCTCAACCAATACTAACCGATAGTTGTTGAAGAAGAAAGGTGGGATGCCTACCGGGGCATCCCCAAGCTTAGATGCTTGAGACTTTTTGAAATATTATCTTGGGGTGCCTTGGGCATCCCCAAGCTTGAGATTTTGTGTCTCCTTAATTCCTCTCATATCATGGTTTCTCTTTTTATCAAAAGCTTCATTCACAACAAACTCAACAAGAACTCGTGAGATAGGTTAGTATAAACCAATGCAAAACCTTATCATTTTCTACTGTAACAAATCACTTAAATAATTATTCAACATTGCATACTAAATGCCTCTGCATATTTAATACTCCTATCCTCAAATAGAATCATTAATCAAGCAAACATATGCAAACAATGCAACCATAACAGCAATCTGCCAAAACAGTACAGTCTGTAAAGAATGCAAGAGTATCAATACTTCCCTGACTCCAAAAATTAGGAACTAAAATTCCCACTGTAATAAATTTATCATAGCTCACTATGCAAAAATATTCAACATTATACCACTCTCTGACTTTTCTAGGGAATTTTAGCAACAGCGGTAAACTTTCTGTTTTTCAAACAGCAACATGTATACTAGCAAAATAAGCATGGCAAAGGCTATCCTTGACTTATTTATTGAAACTAAACATGCGAAACATTATTATAACTAACAGCAAGCAAATACTAACAAAATAAAATGACGCTCCAAGCAAAACACATACAATGTGGTGAATAAAAATATAGCTCCAAGTAAAGTTACCGATGAACGAAGACGAAAGAGGGGATGCCATCCGGGGCATCCCCACGCTTAGGCTCTTGGTTGTCCTTGAATATTACCTTGGGGTGCCTTGGGAATCCCCAAGCTTAGGATCTTGCCACTCCTTATTCCATAGTCCATCAAATCTTTACCCAAAACTTGAAAACTTCACAACACAAAACTCAACAGGAAATCTTATAAGCTCCGTTAGTGAAAGAAAAAAAAACCACCACATTGGTACTGTAATTAACTCATTCTAAATTCATATTGGTGTAATATCTACTGTACTCCAACTTATCTATGGGTCATACCCTCCGATACTACACATAGATTCATCAAAATAAGCAAACAGCACATAGAAAACAGAATCTGTCAATAACAGAATAGTCTGTAGTAATCTGTATGAAATGTATACTTCTGGAACTCCAAAAATACTACCAAATTAGGAAGTCCTAAGAAATTCGTGCACCAATCCACAGAAAACAGAATCAGATCAGAAGCACATTTCTGTGAATTAACAAAACTAATTTACTGGGTGCACAAGTTTCTGATTTTCAGCAGGATCAACACAACTATCACCGTAAGCCATCCTAAAGGTCTTACTTGGCACTTTATTGAAACAAAATCTATAAAACATGATTACTACAGTAGCATAATCACATGGACACACAAAAACAGTAAGGATAAATATTGGTTTGTCTCCCAAAAAGCGCTTTTCTTTAATGCCTTTCTAGCTAAGCATGATGATGACAATGATGCTTACATAAAAGATAAGAATTGAAACATAACGGGAGCATCATGAAGCATATGACTAGCACTTTTAAGTCTAACCCACTTCCTATGCATAGGGATTTTGTGAGCAAACAACTTATGGGAATGATAATCAACTAGCATAGGAAGGTAAAACAAGCATAGCTTCAAAACTTGAAGCACATAGAGAGGAAACTTGATATTATTGCAATTCCTACAAGCATATGTTCCTCCCTCATAATAATTTTCAGTAGAATCATGAATGAATTCAACAATGTAACCAGCACCTAAAGCATTTTTTTCATGATCTACTACCATAGAAAATTTACTACTCTCCTCATAAGCAAAATTCTTCTCATGAATAGTAGTGGGAGCAAACTCAACAAAATAACTATCATATGATTTAAGATTAGGATCAAGATGAAAAGTTTCATGGTTATCATTATTCTTTAAAGCATACGTGTCATCACAATAATCATCATAGATAGGAGGCATGCTTTCATCATAGTAAGTTTGCTCATCAAAGCTTGGGGGACAAAAAATATCATCTTCATCAAACATAGCTTCCCCAAGCTTGTGGCTTTGCATATCATTAGCATCATGGATATTCAAGGAATTCATACTAACAACATTGCAATCATGCTCATCATTCACATATTTTATGCCAAGCATTTTATGTAATTCTTCTTCTAGTACTTGAGCACAATTTTACTTACCATCATTTTCACGAAAGACATTAAAAAGATGAAGCATATGAGGCATCCTTAACTTCATTTTTTTGTAGATTTCTTTTATAAACTAAACTAGTGATAAAACAAGAAACAAAAAGATTCGATTGCAAGATCTAAAGATATACCTTCACTTACCTAGCCTCCCCGGCAACGGCGCCAGAAAAGAGCTTGATGTCTACTACACAACCTTATTCTTGTAGACATTGTTGGGCCTGCAAGTGCACAGGTTTGTAGGACAGTAGAAAATTTCCCTCAAGTTGATGACCTAAGGTTTATCAATCCGTAGGAGGCGTAGGATGAAGATGGTCTCTCTCAAGCAACCCCGCAACCAAATAACAAAGAGTCTCTTGTGTCCCCAACACACCCAATACAATGGCAAATTGTATAGGTGCACTAGTTCGGCGAAGAGATGGTGATACAAGTGCAATATGGATGGTAGATAAAGGTATTTGTAATCTGAAATAATAAAAACAGCAAGGTAACAAGTGATAAGCATGAGCGTAAATGGTATTGCAATGATAGGAAACAAGGTCTAGGGTTCATACTTTCACTAGTGCAAGTTCTCTCAACAATAATAACATAGATAGATCATATAACAAGCCCTCAACATGCAACAAAGAGTCACTCAAAAGCCACTAATAGCGGAGAACAAACGTAGAGATTATTGTAGGGTACTAAACCACCTCAAAGTTATTCTTTCAGATCAATCTATAAAAGAGTTCGTACTAGAATAACACCTTAAGACACATATCAACCAAAACCCTAATGTCACCTAGATACTACATTGTCACCTCAAGTATCCGTGGGCATGATTATATGATATGCATCACACAATCTCAGATTCATCCAACCAACACAAAGTACTTCAAAGAGTGCCCCAAAGTTTCTATCGGAGAGTCAAGAACGTGTGCCAACCCCTATACATAGGTTCCAATGTCACGAAACCCGCAAGTTGATCACCAAAACATACATCAAGTGGCACATGATATCCCATTGTCACCACAGATAATCACGGCAAGACATACATCAAGTGTTCTCATAAAAGACTCAAACCGATAAGATAACGTCGAAGGGGAAACTCAATTCATCACAAGAGAGTAGAGGGGGAGAAACATCATAAGATCCAACTACAATAGCAAAGCTCGGGATACATCTAGATCGTGCCATAGAGGGAACACGAGAGAGAACACAAGAGAGAGAGATCAAACACATAGCTACTGGTACATACGCTCAGCCCCGAGGGTAAACTACTCCCTCCTCGTCATGGATAACACTGGGATGATGAAGATGGCCACCGGTGATGGGTTCCCCCTCCGGCAGGGCGCCGGAACGAGCTCCTGAGAGGTTTTTGGTGGCTACAGAGGCTTGCGGCAGCGGAACTCCCGATCTATCTTCTGTTCTGGAAGTTTTAGGGTACGTAGGTATATATGGGTGCAGGGAGTATGTCGGTGGAGCTACGGGGGCCCCACGAGGGGGGTGGGCGTGCCCTAGGTGGGTGGGCGCGCCCCCCACCCTCGTGAGAACCTACAGTATCTTCTAATGTGGAGTCTAAGTCCATCAGGTGGGTTTCCTTCCAAAAATAACTTCTCCAGTTGATTTCGTTCCGTTTTGACTCCGTCTGATATTCCTTTTCCTCAAAACACTGAAATAGGCATAAAACAGCAAATCTGGGCTAGGCCTCCGGTTAATAGGTTAGTCCCAAAAATAATATAAAAGTGGATAATAAAGCCCAATATTTCCTAAAACAGTAGATAATATAGCATGGAGCAATCAAAAATTATAGATATGTTGGAGACATATCAAAGGTGCTAGCGCTTCTGAAAGACTATGTCTGAGTCATCCGTTTCTCAAACACCATGTAGTGCGAGAATCCCAACGTAGGAGATCGAGTCTTGTGGGGAAAAGTGTGCAAACCTCTGCAGAGTGTATAAACTAATCATGGTTAGTTGTGTTCCCGGTTATGGACGTTTCGAGTATCTATTACTTGGATTATCATGTGAATTTTATCATGTTACTTTAATTAATATTGTTGGGTTTTAATGATGATGTTTAATTGGGATTGAGAGGGTGTCTACACTCTCAATGTTTAACAACCAGCATGATAGTTAAATAAAATTTATTCCTTTGCAGTAGGGGAAAATTGGCTTTACGCAAAAACTGTAACCATAGAGCTTTCCACCAGTCATATATGCATGTAGTATAGCCTTATTCTTTCATTACTCTCTATGTGTTACATTGCCAACATATTCCATGTGTTGACCCGTTTCGGGCTGCAATGTTCATGTTGCAGACTTTTCAGACGACGAGTAAGGTGCCTTTAGGTCGTGGTTCTATACTCAGTGATGCCGTTGGAGTTGATGGACTCGCTTATCTTCCAAGCCTTCCGCTGTTATCGTTATTAGATGGACTTAAGCCATACTTAATGTAATAAGTTCTCTTTTGAGACATTCGATGTAATAAGTGTGTGATTGCTACTCTGTTATAAATCCTTCAAGTACTGTGCGTGTTAGCATTACTGATCCAGGGATGACACTAAAGCACAGAGATCAGACTGTTTGAGGTCTGGTCGCTACAAGATGGTATCAGAGCACACGCTGACTGTAGGACACGAGCACTAAGCGAAAAAGCCCTAGATCACTACTCACTCTTCTCATTTCTTACTCCTCATCTTTTCTACTCTTTTAGGATGGCGGATGCAAGGAACAAGTTCATGCAACCGGATGAAGATACACCCTTTGGACGTCACTTGAAGGAAGTCACTAGATACCTGAACATCGGAGTACCAAGCTTCACTGGGACCTACAACGCCACTTTACGTGAAGAGGAGCGCTGGACGGTTCAAGTTCAAGTTCCGGGAAGGACGTTCATGCCCGTCACTAAGCCCATTGAGTTTTCCTTTGATGCACCAACCTGGAGTCTAGGAAAGAGCATGGCAGCCCACATCACAATGGGACGTATTGGAGAAGTTTACCACAAGGATCTCAAGGATACAGTCTAACATATTTGTGGGCGCCGAGATGAGCACTGGGAGATGATAAGCACCAGGAAGGATAGATCAATTGCAGCTTTCATCCAGGAGTTAAACCAGCACATTCGATGCCAGGAGAACCAGATGTGCGCAGGCATGTTAGACCTGAAGAAGGCCATGACCAAGATCACGAAGCTGGAGGAAGAATTCAGGTCTACACGCGATGGATATGAGGAGGAAATAGCAACACTAGTGGAGAAGAATGATGATCTGAAGAAGAAGCTAAGAGTGTCCATGGGATTTCCTGCAACTGGAGGAGAAGATGATTGCACTTGTCCAGAGAACTACATCATCATCGACGACACCGACTCGGACCCAAACGATAGCGATGATGACTATGTTGATGAAGCTGGAGCAGATATCATGGAATCTTCATCGGAGCAGTTTTTCTAGTCGACCACCATAACAGTAGTAGTATTCCCCCATGTATCTAGTATAGTCCGAGCACTTTTGTAACGATAGTTAGACCGTTGTATGCCATTGTTTCAATTGATTGAAGTGATTTTGTTTGCATTTGTCTCATGTGCATATGGGTAGTGTTTTCTCTCTAGACCTCATTCTATTCTATACTCTCATCTTTTCTAAACCCTCAGATGCCTCCGAGACGTGACAATGGATTTTCTTTTCCACCGGAGCTCACCCAGCTGATCCAACAACAGAATGTGTTGATGCAGTTGCTAGTCAGGAATCAGAATCAGGGGAACAACAACAACAACAACAACCCACCACCACCACATGTTGATCACTTAACCTGTTTTCTTAGGCTAAATCCACCGGTGTTCTCCAGTAGCACCGAGCCGATTGTTGCAGATGATTGGCTCCACAAGACAGCAAGGGAGTTAACCACTTCAGGATGCACAGATGCGGAAGGGTGCGTTTTGTCGCACATTAGCTGGAAGGACCCGCAGCATCATGGTGGGAGAATTTCACAGCCACTTATCCTATCGACACTTTCACATGGGATCAGTTTCAGCAGGCTTTCCGTACTGCCCATGTTTTAGCAGGAGCTATGCCATGAAGAAGCGTGAGTTTTTCAACTTGCGCCAAGGAGGATGGACAGTTGGCCAGTATGTGGATGACTTTAGTAAGCTAGCACGTTATGCCCCAGATGACGTTGCTACGGATGCAGCTAAGCAGGAAAAGTTTCTGGAAGGACTGAATGATGAGCTGAGCATGCAGTTGATGGTAGCAACTTTCAACAACTATCAGGAGTTGGTAGATCGTGCTCTTATGATTAAATGGAAGCAACAGCAGATTGAGAACCGCAAGAGGAAGTATGGATAAGGGAAGTACAATTCTGGAGCTCAGCAGAAGCCACGTTTTACCCCAAAATC
>NC_057795.1:279714667-279721539 GCF_018294505.1 Triticum aestivum | reverse complement strand
AACCATAATGGCCCCAAGAATGGTAATGGGAATGGAGGAAGCAACGGCCAGTATCGTACCAACCCGTGAACCCCATCCAAGAGAGACCTGAGCCAAGTCACTTGCTTTAAGTGCTAGAAGACTAGACATTATGCCAATGAATGTCCTGAAGCCTAGAATGGAAATGGCAATGGAAGCTCAGGAAAGAAGCAGAACCCTTTCAACAGGGGACAGGTGAACCACGTTAATGTGGAGGAGGTTAAAGCCCAGCCAGATGTAGTAATAGGTAAGTTTTTGGTTAAGTCATTTACTGCAATCATTCTTTTTGATACTGGTGCATCGCATTCATACATATCAAGGGGATTTGTGGATAAGTATAAACTGCCCACCAAGGTTCTTAGAACACATATGTTAGTAAGCTCACTAGGAGCGGAGTATATGGCCAGTCATGGATGTTTTCAAGTGCCATTGAGTATAGGTAGGCATGTTTTCCCCTCGGATTTAATCATTTTGGAATCACAAGGTTTGGATGTAATTCTGGGTATGGATTGGCTATCGATGTATGGGGGAAACATCGATTGCGCTAGTAAGTCGATTTTTCTTACCACCCCAGAAGGAAGAAGGATCAAGTATGTATGAAGGCATGAGCCGAAGAGGACACAAGTAAATTCCTTATCAGGAGTTGTGCAGGAGGAAGTACCAGTGGTGAAGGATTTCCCTGATGTATTTCCCGAAGAGTTGCCAGGCATGCCACCAGATAGAGACATTGAGTTTTTGAATGAGCTTTTGCCAGGCACAGGGCCGATATCTAAGAGACCGTACCGGATGCCCGCACAAGATTTGGAGGAAATTAAGAAGCAAACTAAGGAGTTATTGGATAAAGGATATATTCGCCCAAGTTCTTTACCGTGGGGATCACCAGTGCTTCTAGTGGAGAAGAAGGATGGGTCATTAAGGATGGTTGTTGATTATCGAGGACTGAATGAAGTGACCATCAAGAACAAGTACCCACTGCCGATGATCAATGATTTGTTTGACCGATTGCAAGGAGCTAAGGTATTTTCCAAGATCGATCTGCGATCAGGATACCATCAGTTGAAGATTTGAGAGCAGGATATACCTAAGACAGCTTTTACCACCAGGTACAGGCTATATGAGTATACCGTTATGTCATTTGGTCTGACTAATGCACCTGCGTATTTCATGAACATGATGAACAAGGTGTTTATGGAGTTTTTGGATAAGTTCGTCGTGGTGTTCATTGATGATATTTTGGTTTACTCGAGGAATGAGGAAGAGCATAAGGAGCATTTGCGTTTGGTACTAGAGAAGCTTAGAGAACATTAGTTATATGCCAAGTTCAGGAAATGTGAGTTTTGGTTAAAAGAAGTTGGATTCCTCGGACATGTTATATCCGGAGAAGGAATAGCAGTTGATCCCACCAAGGTTGCCACTTTGAAAAATTAGGTAGAACCAACAACAGTTGGAGAGATCCAGAGTTTTCTTGGGCTGGCAGGATACTACCGGAGATTCATTGAGAATTTCTCGAATATTGTGAAGCCTATGACGGAGTTGTTAAAGAAGGATACCAAGTTCAAATGGACTCAGGAATGTGAGGCCAGTTTCCAGGAATTGAAGAAATGTTTGGTTACATCGCCAGTGTTGATTTTGCTAGATCAGCGCAAGGATTATGAGGTGTATTGCGACGCTTCACGTCGAGGACTAGGAGCATTGCTTATGCAGGAGGGAAGAGTTGTTTTGTATGCTTCTCGACAGCTTAAGCCTCATGAGTTGAATTATGCTACGCATGATTTGGAGTTAGCAGCCGTAGTGCATGCATTGAAGACATGGAGACATTTTCTCATCGGAAACCATTGTGAGGTGTACAGGGATCACAAGAGTTTGAAGTACATTTTCGCACAGAAGGAGTTGAATCTCAGGCAAAGGAGATGGTTGGAACTCATCAAGGATTATGATATGAGATTGCATTATTACCCGAGAAAGGCTAATGTAGTAGCCGACGCGTTGAGCCGTAAGAGGCATGTAAACACACTCATGACCGGAGGATTACCAAAAGAGTTAGCCGAGGACCTTCGCGAACTATGTTTGGAGATAGTTCCGAGAGGCTATGTAGCAGCATTGGAGATTCAGTCTACTTTGATGGATAAGATCAGAGAAGCTCAGAAGACAGACAAGGAGATTGCCTCTATAAAGGAGAAGATGAGCAAAGGAAAAGCTAAAGAATTTTGTTAGGATGAGCACGATACCTTATGGTTTGAGGACCGCGTTTATGTGCCCAATGACCCGAAGATCAGGAAGTTGATTCTACAGGAGGCCCATGATTCGCCGTATTCGATTCACCCAGGAAATACCAAGATGTATTTGGATTTGAAGGATACTTTCTGGTGGACCGGAATGAAGAAGGATACACTGAAGTATGTAGCAGTATGTGATGTCTGTCAGAGAGTGAAGGTAGAGCATCAGAAGCCGGTAGGATTGTTACAGCCATTGCCAATACCCGAATGGAAGTGGGATAAGTTAGGCATGGATTTTATCACGGGATTGCGCAGGACTCGTTCAGGCTATGACTCGATTTGGGTTGTAGTCGATCATTTGACGAAGGTAGCTCATTTCATCCCAGTAAAGACCACTTACACCAATGCTAAGTTGGCAAAGATCTACATGACAAGGATCGTATGTCTGCATGGAGTTCTGAGGAGCATTGTGTCAGATAGAGGAACCCAGTTTACCTCAAAGTTCTGGAATCAGTTGCACGAAACCTTGGGTACCAGGATAGAGTTCAGTACAACTTTTCACCCGCATAAAGACGGACAGACCGAGAGAGTCAATCAGATTTTGGAGGATATGCTGAGAGCTTGTGCGCTAGATTATGGATCTAGTTGGGACGATAATTTGCCATATCCAGAGTTCTCCTACAACAACAGTTATCAATCCATCTTGAAGATGGCCCCTTTCGAAGCTTTGTATGGAAGGATGTGCAGGACCCCACTATCGTGGGATGAAGTTTGAGACCGCCAGTTGTTTGGACCGGATTTGATTAAGGAGTCTGAACAGAAGGTGAAGTTGATTCGTGATAGGCTCAAGGTAGCCCAGTCCAGGCAGAAGAGCTACACAAATTCTAAACGTAAGGAGACTGTTTACGAAACCAGAGACAGAGTTTATCTTCATGTATCTCCACTTCGAGGAGTTAAGCGCTTTGGAGTTAAGGGGAAATTAGCACCATGTTTTGTGGGACCATACAAAGTTCTGGAGCGTATGGAAGAAGTTGCTTACAAGTTGGAATTGCCCGAAGGATTGTCAGGAGTTCACGATGTGTTCCACGTTTCCCAGTTGAAGAAGTGCCACGCAGGGATGGCTGATATACCGCTGAGAGATTGTCAGGACCCCGACTCAATGCCACATAGATCTAGCATGTAACACTTCATATCACTTTGCGGCCTCACGCACGGTATTCCCACGGGTGTCGCCTTACCTTTACCCGGGACCGTTTGCGCCTTTTGGCACACGTATATGACAGTGTCGCTAGCATCCATATGATAAGGAGCCCGGGCTGACATGGCTAGTCGTAAACCCAAAGTGGCACAAACTTATAGGGACAGGCATCCATGACCCAGCATCGAACGTGTCGGTCATCAGCGAGTGAATCCAGGCTGTAGCACTGGGCTAGCAGGACTCCGGTGAACCGGGCTGTAGCGGGCTAACAGGACTCCAGTATTCATCGCGTGACATTTCCCCGAAGGGACAGGCACAGGAACGAAGAAGGACACATGCCGGCCAGCCTAAGTGTTCCGGAGCAGTAGCAAGCTACCATGGCTCGGTGGAAACACTAGGAGACATTTCCCGGTAAGAGAGGCTACTAAAGATAAACAACTAGATAGTCAGATCCCACACATACCAAGCATTTCAATAACATACACACAATATGCTCGATATGTGCAATACAACATGGCATCACAAAATGACTCTACGACTCAAGTAGTTTATTCAATAGGCTCCGAGGAGCGAGACATTACAAACATGGGTCTCATGACCCAACAATCAGAGCATACAAGTCAAAGCACAAGCGGAAGCTATCATGTCTGAGTACAGACATCTATAAATGAAAAAGGCTGAGAAGCCTGACTATCCATCAGATCCTGCCGAGGGCACAAGATCGTAGCTGAGGTAACAAGCTAAACGTCGAAGTCCACGCGGAACTACTAGCGAGACCGAAGTCTCTCTGCAAAAACATAAAATAGGCAAACGTGAGTACAAATGTACCCAGCAAGACTTACATCAGATCTATCTACACATGCATCATTATCAACAAAGGGGGTGGTGGAGTTTAACTGCAGCAAGCCAGCTTTGACTCGGTGGCTAACCTGAACTACGACTGCAAGTAACTCTTTTGAGGTGGCGCACACGAGTCCACATATTCACCATATCAATACACCACTATGGATCCGCTCCCGTCTCCCTACGAGAACGCCATCCATAGTACTCACGCTTATCTTGCGTATTTTAGAGTATCCACTTTCACTTGTCTATGAACTATGCAATGGGGTCCAAGTTTCCATATCCGAGGAATCCGGCTATTCGAATAGATATTGATAACCCTGCAGGGGTGTACTTCTTCACACACGCTCCCGCCACTTACCGCCCTGTACACGTCATGTACCTCGGCAACCTTCAAGCGGAAGCCGGGCGAGGGAGTCGGCCATGACCTGACTAACCGAACAAGTCTCTAGTCCAGGTTTATCGCCTATTCAGGTTCCATCTGCAAGGAGATCCGGCCGGGGTGTCGCTCACGGCCCCAAACGATGTGTGCAGGGTTCCCAAGCCCACCAACCGGGTGCCACTTGGTACACCGTGCCACTGTGCCTAGTCTGTCCCAAGCCCACCTGTACCGGGTGCCACTTGGTAGACTACTAACACTACCTACAAACACCAGAAACTAGTTGCAACTCCTGGACAGAGATCATGTTGATTAATAAGTCGAGAGAGTCAATTAAGGATCCCAATGTGTGGTAGTAGCTGTTCATGGATCACAGGCACAGAACTCAGTTCCTGAGGACGGCTGCAATGAGACAACCCACCATGTACTCCTACATGGCCTCTCACCGCTACCTTTACCAAATCGTGTTCACACACTTAGCTCACACACAGTAGGACATGTTCACACACCTCTGATTCATCCCCGATGAATCAGACCTGACTCAACTCTAAGCAGTAGCAGGCATGACAACAAGCATGAATGAGTAGGCACATCAGGGCTCAAACAACTCCTACTCATGCTAGTGGGTTTCATCTAATTACTGTGGAATGACAGGTCATGCAGAGGATAAAGGCGTTCAGCTACCGCAGCAAGTAACAGATGAATCGATGTTGTCCTAATGCAGTAAAAGAGAGCAGGAGCGAGAGAGTGGGATTTTATCGGAATGAACAAGGGGGTTTTGCTTGCCTGGCACTTCTGAAGATAATATAGCTCTTCATCGGTGTCATCGATCACATCGTCGGTACACGTCTATCGAGAGGGGACAATTACCGGCAACACAGAAGAAACACAATCAATGCAATGCACAATATGATGCATGCTATGACATGGCAATATGAATGTGTTTTGGGCTAATGCACCTAAAACCAGATTAAATGAAGTTGGTTTGAATCCAAGATTCAAATTCAAACTCCATATGTGGTTATTTAAATGTCATTCACTTCATTTGCCCTAAACAGTAGTGATAAGTTGTTCTAACATGCATGAAAATGGTACAGATGGATTCCTTGAATTTTTCTGATAATTTTTCATATATAAATTATTTAATTTGGAGTTACGGTTGAATTTCTATGATTTTTAGAAGTTTTAGGCATTTTCTGGAATTTCCTGAATATTATAAAATAAACTAAATTCCAGAAAAGGAATATTGCGTCAGCATGACCTCACCCTGACGTCATCAGGTCAAAGGCGTCGACCAGGTCAAACCTGACCAGTGGGGTCCACTGGTCAGTGACCCAGTCAACTAACCAGGTTAGTTAGCCCTAACTAACTTAGTTAGCCGGGCGGGGCCCGCATGTCAGTGGCTAACCTAATTAACTAAGTTAATTAACACTAACTAACCTAATACTAATTAAGCAGGCGCCTGGGCCCACACGTCAGGGGGTCAAACCCCGGGTCAACTCGCCGGAGTTGACCCGCGGCTCGTCGCCGGCGGAGCCAGAGACGGCGGAGGGGGTCGGAATTCCTCCTCCGGCGACCAAATGGCCGGCGGAGGGCAGCTACGTGACGCTGAAGATCCCGCGCGTCGAGTGGTGCGGTCAGTTAGGCCGGGGGCGACCTATATCGACGGCGGCGAGCTCAAAGGCGGCGGCCGGAGTTCGGGCAACCGCGGAGATGGCGCTATAGGGCATGGCAGGGAGCACTCGTGGGTGTTTCGGGTTCGCAGGAGCGCGGTGAGCACGCTGGTGATGCTCGGGCGAGCGGACAAGCTCAGGAGCATGGAGCTCGTCGGCCGTGGCGGCGGCGAGCTTCGGCGGAGGTGGGGAACGGGGCTAGAGCAAGAACGCGAGCAGGAGAGGAGGGGGAATCGATCCATGAGCTCACTATGGTTGCAGAGCGCGTCTCAGCGGGCTCGGGGACGCGCCAGACGTCGCGAATCGACGGCGGTGAGCTTCGGTGGCCGGCGACGGAAACGACGATGGTGGCGGCGTTGCAGCGCGTCCGGGGCCTCGTGGCTCGGTGGAGAGGAAGAGGGGGTCGAGGCGGAGCCTCTGGGCTAGTCGGGGGAGCGAGGGAGGCCCGGTGGCCGTGGTTTTGGCGAGCGGCGGCGACGGCGACTCTCGGTCATGGGGGGAGAAACAGAGGAGCGAGGGGGAGGGAGGTCCAGAGAGCGAGGGAG
>NC_057795.1:279705060-279714375 GCF_018294505.1 Triticum aestivum | reverse complement strand
AGGGAGAGGTGAGAGGGGGTCGGGGGCTGCGTGGCGTCGCGGGAGGGACCAGGGAAGGAGGAGGCAGCCAGGCAGGGAGGAGGTGGCCGGGGCGCGTGGCCGCGCGCGCCGGGCGCGTGCCCGTCCTCCTGGCAGAGGAGGAAGGCGACAGGGGGGATAGCGGTGGCGGGCTGGGCCGCCAGCTGGAGTTGGGCCAGGTAAGTGGCGCCAGGTAAGTCCTTCTGCTCTCTCTCTTTTATTTCTGTTTTCTATTTTGTTCTGTTTTGTTTTGGTTTAGTAAAAATACTAAACCATTTTATAAAATCCTGAAAATAATTATCTGGCTAGAACTAAAATATACCAAACCACATAAAATGTTCCAGTAATTTTTTTGGACATATATTATTTATATATCAAATATATATCCAATGCAAATAGCTAATGATTTAAATTCAAAGTCCCAAAAATAAATCCCTAAAAATGTTCAATATTTTGGTTGGGACCAGAACCCTTGCCAAAAATTATCAAACATTTTAAGAAGAACATTTTGGAACAATGAATGAGATTTTAGGGTTTTTGCCCTTCTTTTATTTAGGACTTTGAGGCTTCCAATTTCCTCAGTTCAAGTTTCAAAAATATAGACATGATGCACACATGAAGCTAGCCTAGAGCACTACCAGCAGCTAGGGATGTGACAACTCACCCCCACTAAACAAGAATCTCGTCTCGAGATTCAAGCGTAGGGTAGGATGAAGGGTAACGCGGACTAGTATAATCTTCACGATCCAGGGTGCACTTCAAATGAACGTTGATTCATTCACCATTATTGTCTTGAAGTCTTGCTCTGAGAAATCCTGTCAACATGACATGGAGGGAAAAAGGAGACTCTAGAAGGGTCGATCTCCTCGAAGATCGAACAACTCAGGATTAACTCACGGAATGAGGCATAGAACCATCTCTCGGGTTGAGACACGAGATACACATCAAGAGGGGTGGAAAGAAACGGATGACGAAGGTTCACTAGGTAGACAACAATTCCACACCTAAGAAGGTGGTAAACGATTGTCAACGTAGCGAGGAGTTGAGTTGCCATGATACCACGACGAAACATCCTAGAGGAGGGTGATTCTTAGATTATTATCTTAAGTGGCAAAAAGAATTAACTTTGATATAGAGATCATTGAGACTCTCTATATCAGCCTAAGGCAAATCACAAGCGATTATTTGGAGGGGTCGGTAGAATGGCATACTCGGACTTGGATGATGTGGATTACCTTGTTGAAGACAATGTAATGGATGAATTTGCTTATCACCGGAAATGGAAGAGACCCATGGTAGAATGACACATTGGCGGTGCAAGCTGGGAACAAAATGCAAATGCTGGGAATGATTCTGGTAACTGGGGAGAGGCTCATCAATAGAGAGTGAATTCACTGTTTGAAAAGGTCATAGCATTGCCGAGGAAACTGAGAGCAAACCCAGTTAGTGCCGATGATAACACCTAGCGCTTGTGCGTGCTCTCAAGAACTTGAGCATTTCCATATTCATCAAGGTTTTACCAACATCCGTGTCAAGGATCCTGGCAACACAACATACCACCATGATGAACAACGATGGACGATGCAGATGCATAGGAAGATAACATCAACTCAGGTTTCACCCTGGCGAGGCCAAGGAAACAAAATTTGGACGATCGACCGAGAGACATTTAGCACTCCGCTTCTAATGTTCTCCTTGATGTGCTAGCGTAATCCATAGATAATTATGGTTTGATATCTAGAACATCAAGTAAGGGTCGGACTTCGGGAGCACAAAAAATCCATAGGGGCAGCTAAGGAGTAAATCCTACGAAATCCCTATGGGGAGGTGGCCAACTTCCTCAATCAAGATATTATAATAACAGGTCTTCCGGCTGGTGTGTGTTGGCCACGACATCCACTTTACCGGTTATCGAGGGACCAATATTATAGTTCTTGGGAAATGTTCCAAACCATCATATCTGCCTGAGATTCAGATCTGGTTGGTGTCAGGATATTCCAGACTCATCGAGTCTAGGAAGAAAAATGAAAGTTTGCAACACAAATCGACGAGATGACGTTGCGAGATTCTCGGGAAATGAACTACGATAGCAAGCTCCAAAACATGAGTTGGTTCTGCTATAAACATGTGAACATGTTGTTCCAGACAAACATGACCACATGGTAGTCTTATAATAAAGCACTACCGAGTTCTGGTTGGGAACCATCATCGAGGATATCAAAGTTCTTGATTAAGGTATACTCTTAAGAAGGAACTTCTTCTCCTTGACCAAATCAATCAGTGGCTTGGTGTGCTAGGATATACATATGGAATGAAGATGATCAGTCTAACAGACCACAGAATTCTTCGCACGTGCATGACCGACTTGGGATGATTCCAAAGGAGCAAAAACAAACCTTCTCGAATTCACGACGGCAACTTACATCAAAATGCACGTGAATCAAAGGAAGTCACTCCTTTCATCAAACAAGTACTTCATGAGCTAGCATGAAGAAAATGCTTTCAAAAGTTTCCAACACTAACTTAATGTTCAACAACATCATGGAGGAGATAAGAATGTTGTCAATGGGCTCAACAACAACTCATCGGAATTTCCATATCACTGGACTTCCACCATCGTGTGAACACGGTGATAGCATTGGTCAGAACCAAAAGATATAATGGTGTATGCTCGAGGGATCAACCACGAGTACGACAACATTACGAACATCGTTGGTTCTGACTTGATTTGACGATAGCCCACACTCAAATCAAAGGATTGATAAGACAATAGGTCCAGCAACTGATCACAGGGACCAATCGATGAAGATATCATCTTTCTTCAACACACACTACACAAGAATATCCCTTTAGAACGAACTTAGTCAGGCAAGCTTTTATCTTCCAAGCCTCCAAGTTGTCGTTTAGCTTAACCAACTAGCTCAGGGATCTCTAACACCGATTCTTGGAGAGAAGGCGGTTCACAAGAAACCAACTTGATCACGAGCTCAACATAGCGGTCAGGTGACAACCTGGTAATACTTCCGAGAAGATCTTCGGAAATCACGAACCACCGATATGTTACTAAGCTCGAGAACAATCTCGCTTTTGAGGGCAAGACGATATGATCAAATGGGTGAGGACTTGACAAGATCCTAACTCATCAATCAAAGGGTGCACCAAAATAAGGACTAGGTAGCACGATCAGTCTTAGAGGGATGATCCAAAAACCAACACGCTAAGAATGAAAGTATTTTCCTTCAACTACCAAGCAACAAGGTTGCTAGGAGTACTGATTTCACATGCCACGATTCACTTGTCGGCATTTTGGTTACAATAACACAGGAACCGAGGAATGAACAATGATGGCAAGAAGTATCACTGTACCAAGAGTTCATAGGATGGCGTGCAATTCCTATAACAATCCCGATATGAAGATGGTAATACTCCAAGGTAGAACAGAACAAAAGCTGGATTGGCATTTTGATCTGCGGAGTACGACTTCTTTGACCCAATCCTGGATATGGAAGAGGTACTGGAGTTTGTTTCTCCTAGTCATTCCGCGATAGAATGGCTTGACGAACCACAAGAGTAATAGGCATCGATAAACGAATGCATGCATACTCTTGACTATCAATTGATAGACGAAGGTCAGTAGACAACTAAAAAGGGACAACTCAAAGGAACATATAATTTTCTGAGTTGTGGATGCATAGATTAGTTTGTCGAACCAAGTTCAACATGATTCTTCCGGATAACCCATGCAGAAAGGTTGAGCTGGCAGAGTCGCAATATAGAATGGAGAACTCATAGAGGGCCTGTTGTGATCTTTTGATCCAACAAACTTCTGCCATAATGGTTCATGGTATTTGGAAGAACGATATACCACGGACCTCGAGGACTAACGCAAAGGTTACTAATATCCTAAGGGAACTAGCAACACTATCAACATGAAGTAAGTAGAGTGAATCTCGGCTTCAAGAACCCAGGAATAGAATACCTGCTACTAAGTAGCATCACGGGATGCTTTCGAGAATGATGGCCAGAATCATCACACTGGGAACACAAATCATGGCTAAATTACTAGATGATCCCCTAAGACACCTAGGGTCATAATACTAGCTCCAACATATATGTCAAGGCAATAAAGTACCTCAACTCGCTGATTTGTGTGATTAATCTAACCAAAGGCACATCGGAAACAGGAGGAAGGGATTTGCAAATGCATCCGACTATAGAAACCTGGGATGACTCGGACAGCATAACGGCTGTAAATGCTCAGAAAAGATTTGAGACATTCACAAAAATGGTGGCATAACCACTTAGAAACACAATATCAAGGTTTCGAGATCAACAGTTAACGTACGGAAGTAGTAGAAACTGAACTCAAGCTTAAATCCAACAATCTTATAAGTCTACGGATTAGTAACATGTGATCCTGATAGAAAGAAGAGATAGCCTAGTTCTTAATCCCCGTAGGAAAGATAAGATGACTCAGATCAGAAGGCATAAGGTATAAGGAGTAAAAAGAGCCTTACGTTCCATCCCACAATCAATTCCCTTATATAACTCAAGAATTTCTAGACTCAACTTCGACTAGTTTGGCTTGGTAAACCTACAGGCAGTCAAGCTCTGATACCAACGCTATCAGGACCCCGACTCAATGCCACATAGATCTAGCATGTAACACTTCATATCACTTTGCGGCCTCACGCACGGTATTCCCACGGGTGTCGCCTTACCTTTACCCGGGACCGTTTGCGCCTTTTGGCACACGTATATGACAGTGTCGCTAGCATCCATATGATAAGGAGCCCGGGCTGACATGGCTAGTCGTAAACCCAAAGTGGCACAAACTTACAGGGACAGGCATCCATGACCCAGCATCGAACGTGTCGGTCATCAGCGAGTGAATCCAGGCTGTAGCACTGGGCTAGCAGGACTCCGGTGAACTGGGCTGTAGCGGGCTAACAGGACTCCGGTATTCATCGCGTGACATTTCCCCGAAGGGACAGGCACAGGAACGAAGAAGGACACATGCCGGCCAGCCTAAGTGTTCCGGAGCAGTAGCAAGCTACCATGGCTCGGTGGAAACACTAGGAGACATTTCCCGGTAAGAGAGGCTACTAAAGATAAACAACTAGATAGTCAGATCCCACACATACCAAGCATTTCAATAACATACACACAATATGCTCGATATGTGCAATACAACATGGCATCACAAAATGACTCTACGACTCAAGTAGTTTATTCAATAGGCTCCGAGGAGCGAGACATTACAAACATGGGTCTCATGACCCAACAATCAGAGCATACAAGTCAAAGCACAAGCGGAAGCTATCATGTCTGAGTACAGACATCTATAAATGAAAAAGGCTGAGAAGCCTGACTATCTATCAGATCCTGCCGAGGGCACAAGATCGTAGCTGAGGTAACAAGCTAAACGTCGAAGTCCACGCGGAACTACTAGCGAGACCGAAGTCTCTCTGCAAAAACATAAAATAGGCAAACGTGAGTACAAATGTACCCAGCAAGACTTACATCAGATCTATCTACACATGCATCATTATCAACAAAGGGGGTGGTGGAGTTTAACTGCAGCAAGCCAGCTTTGACTCGGTGGCTAACCTGAACTACGACTGCAAGTAACTCTTTTGAGGTGGCGCACACGAGTCCACATATTCACCATATCAATACACCACTATGGATCCGCTCCCGTCTCCCTACGAGAACGCCATCCATAGTACTCACGCTTATCTTGCGTATTTTAGAGTATCCACTTTCACTTGTCTATGAACTATGCAATGGGGTCCAAGTTTCCATATCCGAGGAATCCGGCTATTCGAATAGATATTGATAACCCTGTAGGGGTGTACTTCTTCACACACGCTCCCGCCACTTACCGCCCTGTACACGTCATGTACCTCGGCAACCTTCAAGCGGAAGCCGGGCGAGGGAGTCGGCCACGACCTGACTAACCGAACAAGTCTCTAGTCCAGGTTTATCGCCTATTCGGGTTCCATCCGCAAGGAGATCCGGCCGGGGTGTCGCTCACGGCCCCAAACGATGTGTGCAGGGTTCCCAAGCCCACCAACCGGGTGCCACTTGGTACACCCTGCCACTGTGCCTAGTCTGTCCCAAGCCCACCTGTACCGGGTGCCACTTGGTAGACTACTAACACTACCTACAAACACCAGAAACTAGTTGCAACTCCTGGACAGAGATCATGTTGATTAATAAGTCGAGAGAGTCAATTAAGGATCCCAATGTGTGGTAGTAGCTGTTCATGGATCACAGGCACAGAACTCAGTTCCTGAGGACGGCTGCAATGAGACAACCCACCATGTACTCCTACATGGCCTCTCACCGCTACCTTTACCAAATCGTGTTCACACACTTAGCTCACACACAGTAGGACATGTTCACACACCTCTGATTCATCCCCGATGAATCAGACCTGACTCAACTCTAAGCAGTAGCAGGCATGACAACAAGCATGAATGAGTAGGCACATCAGGGCTCAAACAACTCCTACTCATGCTAGTGGGTTTCATCTAATTACTGTGGAATGACAGGTCATGCAGAGGATAAAGGGGTTCAGCTACCGCAGCAAGTAACAGATGAATCGATGTTGTCCTAATGCAGTAAAAGAGAGCAAGAGCGAGAGAGTGGGATTTTATCGAAATGAACAAGGGGGTTTTGCTTGCCTGGCACTTCTGAAGATAATATAGCTCTTCATCGGTGTCATCGATCACATCATCGGTACACGTCTATCGAGAGGGGATAATTACCGGCAACACAGAAGAAACACAATCAATGCAATGCACAATATGATG
Source organism: Triticum aestivum (assembly GCF_018294505.1). Taxonomy (NCBI): domain Eukaryota; kingdom Viridiplantae; phylum Streptophyta; class Magnoliopsida; order Poales; family Poaceae; genus Triticum; species Triticum aestivum. The sequence goes on along the minus strand of NC_057795.1, from coordinate 279,707,539 downwards.
CATGCTATGACATGGCAATATGAATGTGTTTTGGGCTAATGCACCTAAAACCAGATTAAATGAAGTTGGTTTGAATCCAAGATTCAAATTCAAACTCCATATGTGGTTATTTAAATGTCATTCACTTCATTTGCCCTAAACAGTAGTGATAAGTTGTTCTAACATGCATGAAAATGGTACAGATGGATTCCTTGAATTTTTCTGATAATTTTTCATATATAAATTATTTAATTTGGAGTTACGGTTGAATTTCTATGATTTTTAGAAGTTTTAGGCATTTTCTGGAATTTCCTGAATATTATAAAATAAACTAAATTCCAGAAAAGGAATATTGCGTCAGCATGACCTCACCCTGATGGCGGCGAGCTCAAAGGCGGCGGCCGGAGTTCGGGCAACCGCGGAGATGGCGCTATAGGGCATGGCAGGGAGCACTCGTGGGTGTTTCGGGTTCGCAGGAGCGCGGTGAGCACGCTGGTGATGCTCGGGCGAGCGAACGAGCTCAGGAGCATGGAGCTCGTCGGCCGTGGCGGCGGCGAGCTTCGGCGGAGGTGGGGAACGGGGCTAGAGCAAGAACGCGAGCAGGAGAGGAGGGGGAATCGATCCATGAGCTCACTGTGGTTGCAGAGCGCGTCTCAGCGGGCTCGGGGACGCGCCAGACGTCGCGAATCGACGGCGGTGAGCTTCGGTGGCCGGCGATGGAAACGACGATGATGGCAGCGTTGCAGCGCGTCCGGGGCCTCGTGGCTCGGTGGAGAGGAAGAGGGGGTCGAGGCGGAGCCTCTGGGCTAGTCGGGGGAGCGACGGAGGCCCGGTGGCCGTGGTTTTGGCGAGCGGCGGCGACGCCGACTCTCGGTCATGGGGGGGAGAAACAGAGGAGCGAGGGGGAGGGAGGTCCAGAGAGCGAGGGAGAGGTGAGAGGGGGTCGAGGGCTGCGTGGCGTCGCGGGAGGGACTAGCGAAGGAGGAGGCAGCCAGGCAGGGAGGAGGTGGCCGGGGCGCGTGGCCGCGCGCGCCGGGCGCGTGCCCGTCCTCCTGGCAGAGGAGGAAGGCGACAGGGGGGGATAGCGGTGGCGGGCTGGGCCGCCAGCTGGAGTTGGGCCAGGTAAGTGGCGCCAGTTAAGTCCTTCTGCTCATTCTCTTTTATTTCTGTTTTCTATTTTGTTCTGTTTTGTTTTGTTTAGTAAAAATACTAAACCATTTTATAAAATCCTGAAAATAATTATGTGGCTAGAACTAAAATATACCAAACCACATAAAATGTTCCAGTAATTTTTTTGGACATATATTATTTATATATCAAATATATATCCAATGCAAATAGCTAATGATTTAAATTCAAAGTCCCAAAAATAAATCCCTAAAAATGTTCAATATTTTGGTTGGGACCAGAACCCTTGCCAAAAATTATCAAACATTTTAAGAAGAACATTTTGGAACAATGAATGAGATTTTAGGGTTTTTGCCCTTCTTTTATTTAGGACTTTGAGGCTTCCAATTTCCTCAGTTCAAGTTTCAAAAATATAGACATGATGCACACATGAAGCTAGCCTAGAGCACTACCAGCAACTAGGGATGTGACAGAGATACAGTGCCGCTGGAAGCGATTCAGTTGGATAGTGATTTGACCTATGAGGAGAAACCAGTCAATATTCTCAAATATGCCAGCCGAGTCACCCGCATCAAGGTTATCAAGTTTTGCAAAGTTCACTGGAGCCACCACACCGAGGATGAAGCCACCTGGGAGCGAGAGGAAGATCTGCTGAAGGACCACCCTCACCTATTTTCTAGCCAACCCGAATCTCGAGGGCGAGATTCATCTTAAGGGGGGTAGGTTTGTAACATCCCAGATTTTCAATTTGGAATGTTATACATAGATCATCATTGCATATCATATTTTATTGCATTTTGGCTTGATCCTAGAAATTTCACGCAACGCAAGGACCCACGGAGAGCGTTGGGAATTTCGTTATTTTCGTATTTAGGTTTTCTCAAATTTTGAAAATAGGATCATTTGATTTTATTTATTTCATCTTCAATTATTTCTATAATAAAAATATGAGAGAGGGAATAAAATGACTTTCCCAAAATAAAGAAATATTGAGGATTTGATAATAAAATTAAATAAGATTTTATTTTGGAGTTTATTGCTGTTTTTTTGAATTTAGGAAAAATGCGCTTTTTTCAAAATTGCATTTAGGCCCAAATAAATGTTCATCTGAACCGGCTTGATTTTAGAAGTTGGGGAAAATTTATTTCGGGAGTTTTGGAGTCCGTTTAGTATTTCTTTTATTTGTTTTTCTGCGTGTAATGTTTTAAAAAAACGAAACCGACTTTGGGCCGTGTTTGGCCAGGACTCCGCCTGGCCGGGCCTTTATATGGCGCCGCCCCGAGCCCACCCGAACCACAGCCCACCCCGCGCCAAACACTAACCCTAACCCTAGCCTCGCCGCCGGATCCCGCGCCGCCCGCCGCCGTTGACG
>NC_057795.1:279692291-279704599 GCF_018294505.1 Triticum aestivum | reverse complement strand
CGCCCCGCCGCCGACCCCGCCGCCCCCTCACCGGAGGTAGCCACCGCCCCACCGCCGGCGGTTTTCCTCGAGAAAACCGTTCAGTTTTTCCGCCGGTTTTTTGTTCCTTTTTTAAAAAAAACCCTAGATCTGTTTTTCGGTTTAGTTTACTTAGCGGACGTTCGTCCGTACATTCATTTTAACGAACTGTTTTCGTCATTTAGCCGCAGACAGCGAACGTTCGATCGTTAGCCTATTCATCAATTTTTCTTTTTCTTGGATTTTCCGCGACTATTTCTGATCGTGATTTCCGATCTGTTTTTCGTTTTAGTTTGTCTTTTCGCTCGTTTATCGGAATCAGGTGATTCAAGCGCCTAGAGTTTTGTCTTGAAACCCTCTTTCTGTTTAACCAACTCAAACAAGTTTTTGCTTCTGTAAAATTTGACTTAGGTCCAGATTAGTAAACGAAGCTTGTTTCTTTCGTCGTTTGATTTTCGTTGCCTCGTTTGATTTGTTTCTTTTTACAAACCGGAGTTCTTAAGTTGAACTTTCTGGTTAGATCTTTTATTTGAGTTTTACCCGTGCATTAGATGAGTACTTATTGTATGGTTGTTTGTTTGCGATAGAGTACCCGGAGTGCGCCGCTTGCTTCTTTGAATCTCTAGGTTTCACGGATCATGAATAAGGCAAGTAACACTTTGATCATATCTTTTTACTACCCAGTTTTATTGCATTAGATCAATCCTCAAACATTGCATGATTTGGTCTAATTAAATTGTGGGTTTTGGGAAGTAGATGAGGTAGTACCTATTACCTGTTTTATTATCAAACCCTTGGGAGTTACCCTACATTGCTTATTATGCCATGCTATGCTAGTAGACATGGATTGGGTGAGTGTATCCATGACAGATGTGAGAATTGTTAAGTTAATGGTTTATTTAAGGTGGCAACTTTAATACACATTTGGGTGGATTGAGGCACCTGGGTATTCTAGCGATTGCCTGTTTTCTTTATGGACTGCCACCCAGGCTCAAAGGGATCATAAGATTATTCATGCTAGAAACTTCCGTGTGCAGCCACAAGCTACTATGGGCTCTAGCATAGTTGATTAAGTCGTGCGAACTCTTACAATGGTAGACTAGCAGATTTAGGGGAAAGTAGGTGTAACTGTCTACCCAATCGTAAGGTGCTAGCGCTTCTGAAAGACTATGTCTCGGTCATCCGTTTCTCAAACACCATGTAGTGCGAGAATCCCAATGGAGGAGATCGAGTCTTGTGGGGAGAAGTGCGCAAACCTCTGCATAGTGTATAAACTAATCATGGTTAGCCATGTCCCCGATTATGGACGTTTTGAGTATCTAGTACTTGGATTATCATTTGAATCTCATCATGTTACTTTAATTAATATTGTTGGGTTTTAATGATGATGTTTAATTGGGATTGAGAGGGTGTCTACACTCTCAATGTTTAACAACCACCATGGTAGTTAAATAAAATTTATTCCTTTGCAGTAGGGGAAAATTGGCTTTATGCAAAAACTGTAACCATAGAGCTTTCCACCAGCCATATATGCATGTAGTATAGCCTTATTCTTTCATTACTCTCTATGTGTTACATTGCCAGCATATTCCATGTGCTGACCTCGTTCGGGCTGCAACGTTCATGTTGCAGACTTTTCAGACGACAAGTAAGGTGCCTTTAGGTCGTGGTTCTATACTCAGTGATGCCGTTGGAGTTGATGGACTCGCTTATCTTCCAAGCCTTCCGCTGTTATCGTTATTAGATGGCCTTAAGCCATACTTAATGTAATAAGTTCTCTTTTGAGACATTCGATGTAATAAGTGTGTGATTGCTACTCTGTTATAAATCCTTCAAGTACTGTGCGTGTCAGCATTACTGATCCAGGGATGACACTAAAGCACAGAGATCAGACTGTCTGAGGTCTGGTCGCTACAGCCACCCTCCGGTCAAGTCCATCCTCCCACATGCGTCATTTGAACATTCCGCCGAGTATCATTCGCATGTGGGCCTAGACCATGCTTGTATTTCCAATGTTGTAATTTGTCCGACATGCATACAAACAAACAGTTCGTTTAAATCGAGAGAAAATGAGTGGGTGCATGTGTGATACCTAAGGCAGATTCAAAATTTTGAACCGGTGATCATAGCATCCGCAAATCATATATAAAGGGTATTCAATGTTCGTTTCTCTTTTGAATATACAGTATACTCCCTCCGATCCTTTCTAGTTTACATATAAGTTTTGTGTGTAGTCAAAGTATCTCTACTTTGATCAAACTTACAGAAAAAAGTATCAACATTCAAAATGCCCAATCAATATTGTTTGATTCATACGTACTCCTAGATTTGTATTCAAATAGAGATGGTTTCCAATTTGTATTCAACCACATGAATGTGCTTGTTCTCGCACATGCTCTTCCTACTAGGATTTTGCCACGTATAGCCAGTCCAATAGTAACTTTTTTTAAGCTCCCTGTCCAATAGTACTAGTGGAGTACTGACAACATCTGTAGTAGAGTATGGAATGCTCATAGTACTCCCTCCTTCCATTTATATAGGGCCTAAGAGCAAGTCTAATAAGTCCTAGTCAGCAGGCTATAAGACTTGTCATGCCATTAAAATCCTACTTGGAGGAGTGAGAAGAGAGGAGAGAGAGTGAAGCGGGCTCTTATATTCTACAGCCCGGCCATAACACATAGATCAAGAAACAATAGTATGCATGCAACTCTCTTCCAATCATATGCCTTGCTCATGCAAATATTAAATGCTTAGAGCCTACCTAATAGCCATTCTAAGAGCCAACTTACATGGAACTTTTTCCTATGTGAAGGAGAGAGATGTGAAAAAGTATGGGCAGTGAGCTCTCATGCAAGAGCCTAGCTATATACGCATTCCTAGGTAAATACAATAAATATGAAGAAAGGGATAGAGAGGAGATGGGAAAAAGTACTAATACAATAACCAACCTTTAATATTATTTTTTTGCGGGAAATAGCCAACCTTATAGCCCACACTATTGCATGAGTGCATATAGGTGATGGTTATAGATGACATGGCAGTTCCTTATAGCCATCGGCTGGCTATATTATTAACCATGCTCTAATGCGTTTTTCAAAACCTCCTTTGACTATTGACAAGATTAATAGTACGTGAGATGTATAATGTGAAAATTATATCATTGGAAGCTCCTTTCACATACGAATTTGACCGTATGCTTTATGTAAGTTGCATATCATATATTATTACTCTAACATTTGGTCAAAGTTAGCCTCGAAAACGCATTAGGCCCTGTAGATGGAAGGAGGGAGTAGTAGTGGAAGTGGATCCTCTGACGTAGGCATCCCTGCCTTACCCTCCCTTTCGGTCACTTACTGGCAGACCCCATGCTTGCTAGGCCCCGCATGTCAGTTACTCAATGGGTTCGGCCACGTCAAGGGATCCTCATCCGTAGTATACTCCCTCTGCTTTTATTTACTCCGCATAAAACGGAGGGAGTGGTAGTATAAATGACGCGGGTGGGGAGGGGGAGTGTCGGTGTCAAAACCGGCGGATCTCGGGTAGGGGGTCCCGAGCTGTGCGTCTAGGCGGATGGTAACAGGAGACAAGGGACACGATGTTTTTACCCAGGTTCGGGCCCTCCCGGTGGAGGTAAAACCCTACTCCTGCTTGATTAATATTGATGATATGGGTAGTACAAGAGTAGATCTACCACGAGATCAAAGAGGCTAAACCCTAGAAGCTAGCCTATGGTATGATTGTTGTTCGTCCTACGAACTAAAACCCTCCGGTTTATATAGACACCGGAGAGGGCTAGGGTTACACAGAGTCGGTTAGAATGGTAGGAGATCTACATATCCGTATTGCCAAGCTTGCCTTCCACGCCAAGGAAAGTCCCATCCGGACACGGGACGAAGTCTTCAATCTTGTATCTTCATAGTCCAGGAGTCTGGCCAAAGGCTATAGTCCGGCCATCTGGACACCCCCTAATCCAGGACTCCCTCAGTAGCCCCTGAACCAGGCTTCAATGATGACGAGTCCGGCGCGCATATTGTCTTCGGCATTGCAAGGCGGGTTCCTCCTCTGAATACTTCATAGAAGATTTTGAACACAAGGATAGTGTCCGGCTCTGCAAAATAAGTTCCACATACCACCGTATAGAGAATAATATTTACACAAATTTAATCTGCTGCCGTATTTCGTGGCGTGACAACACACCACGGCCAAGCCTTTATTCGAATTGTTTTTACGGTTCCACCTTAGCGCGTTTAGCGAAGCGGTTTCCTTGGCACGTCTTGTCAAAGCATAGATCGTGTCCCCTTATTCCGGGATTCTCATCAATACGGGTGTGGGTGACCCAACCGCGCCATTGATTACGGTGCTTGGGAGATAAGCAAGTTTTAACGGGCTGGTGGGGACGCATAGTTTCGTCCGTCCATATAAGGGGATAAGGATCCACCTTTTTACCTACGCCTTCTTCCTCCTTTGCTTATCCATTTCCGCGCACTCGAGCTCCAGCGCTCAAGTCTGCACATCTCGCCTCAACCTTCCCCAGCCATGTACGGAGCGGGAGGCAAGTGGATGGCCTCCTCCGTCATGGAGGGGCACATCAAAAGGCTGCGAAAGGCCGGATACTTGTCCAGCGACATCGCGCATTGACTCCCCGACAAGGGGAAGCTCATCCCCACCCCCGGGCCCCATGAGAGGGTGGTGTTCCTCACCCACTTCCTCCGCGGACTAGGTTTTCCACTTCACCCATTTGTCCGGGGGCTCATGTTCTACTATGGCCTGGATTTCCACGATCTGGCCCCGAATTTCATCCTCAACATCTCGGCGTTCATCGTCGTGTGCGAGGCCTTCCTCTGCATCCAGCCCCACTTCGGCTTATGGCTGAAGACCTTCAATGTCAAGCCGAAGGTAGTGGGCGTCCGCCAAGTGGAGTGTGGAGGTGCCATGGTGGGCAAGATGCCCAACGTCCTATGGCTCGAGGGCTCCTTTGTGGAGACCATAAAGGGGTGGCAATCGGGGTGGTTCTACATCACCGAGCCACAGGACCCTAAATGGGTAGCGGCCCCCGAATTCCGATTTGGCTTCCCTACACGGCTTACCTCTTGGAAAGAGAAGGGCCTATCGTGGGGTGATCCGGAGGAGCTAACCGGACTCCAATCCTGCGTCCAAACCTTGGTGAACAAGAAGCTCAAGCTTGTCAACGTAGACCAGGTCATGCTCATCCGCCGGATCCTCCCATGCCAAAAATGGGCCTTCAACTTGTGGGAGTTTGATCCGCCACAGCACCAAATCTTGAGCAGGCTCTTCGAAACTATGTATGAAGATGCCTGGAAGGTGCTGTTCAAGGGCGCTGAGGCTCCCGCATCCGCTACCGAAGATCACGGATTTAGCTCGCAGCGTCAAGTCGGCGAGGTAAGATATTTTACCCTTCACGAGACGCTTATTTTCCATAGTTTGACTCTATGCAGGATCTAAACTCGCTTTACCTTTGATAGGCCTGGCAGAAGACGTCCGGGCAGGTTAACTATCCGGCTCCCTTGCCAGAAGACCCAGCGGACGCCCAATTAACGGGGCTGCTGGCTCCGGCGCCTTACGTGGGGCCGGAGAAGAAGGCCAAGAAGAAGGCCACGGGAACCCGAAAGAGTTTCGGGCATCAGGTGTTATCGGACCCATTGTCCGATGACTCTGAGGCGGACTCCTCCCGCGAAGACGAGGAGGAGAAAAAGGAGGCTTCTCCCCCAGTGGGGGGAGAGAAGAAAAGGAAGGCCTCCCCAATTGGGGAGGCCGGAGGGTCCAAGAAGGGAAGGACCCTTCCTCCGGACTGGTCCACCAACACCGACGACGGAGAAGAGGAGTGTTCACCGAGGGCTAAGCCCCTAGCGACATCGTAAGTGTCAGGATACCAGAATAACACATGGTGTTTCATTTGTCGCATAGAATCTCTTAACGCCGGATATAACCCTGCAGCCCGCCCAAGGACGGGCTCGACATTTGAACGAGCGGCTCCCTGTCTTCGTCGGACGTGAATAGCACTTCACTTCCGGCCGCCACCTCTCCTCGCGTTGTGGATGACGCCGAGGTGGGGTCCCAAAAGGGGCCTAGCCAGGAGGAGGAGGTCCCAGAGGTGCCGCAAGGCAACCTCCCAGACTTCGGGCGCGAGGGGGATCAAACCCAAAGGGCTCTAAGTCCGGCCCAGGGCCGGACTCCGCACTGAAACCTTCAGTGGTTCCGGAGTCCTGCAGGCGGCCCCTTTGTAAGAAGGGTGAGACCGCGACACCGATGACCTCCGTCCAATCGGAGGCATCGGACAATTTGTTGGAGGCGCTTAATGGCGCCTCCATCGACGAGGAGCACCGCACGGTTATGAGTGCGGTGATCCAGAAAGTTCAGTCCGCCAAGAGCGGGCTGACTGAAGCCTGTACCAGCCTTCTAACAGTCTTTGAGGTATGTAATTAAGATATGTAAAAATAGTACCGCATAGACAGTAGTCCATGATGCTCAATTTGGTGTTCGGAAAGAAAAGCCGAACTGAGGATCTAAAAAGATATACGCAGGAGTCTAACATAAACATGTCAATATGGGAATGCAGGCTGCGCTGCTGACTTCTGCCGCACTGATTGCGGAGGTCACTGCATTGAAGCAGAGCCTCGAGCGGTCCGAGAACGAGCTCGGCCATGCCAAGAAGCAGCTCGAGGACAAGGAAGGTAAGTAATACCTTATTGAAGTAATACCTTATAGAAATGATTTGGTTGCAAAAAATGACAGGAATAACATGAGTATTGCAGGGGCCACGAACAAGGTGGCGACCCTGAAGGAGGCGGTGTCCAAGGCCGAAAAAAGCGCGGCCGCGGAGTGCACCGAGCGAGAGAAGTAGGAGGTGCGGGTGGTAGAGGTGCGGCAAGAGCTCCAGGCTTTCGTGGAAAAACACGAGAGTTTGGAGCGTGACTCGAAGACTCGAGAGTCCGAGCTCGCCTTGGCTCTTGAGAGTGCCAAAGCCGCTAAGGCCGAAGCCTAGAAGACCCTCCAGGAGATTGAGGCGATAAAAAAGATAGCGGCGGGTAAGGCATTCTTCATGCAAAGCAAGCATGTAAAAGTGAATTATCTGTTACTTACCCGAATTCGGAGCTCTCAGGAGCGTTCACAGATCTGCCCCATAGTGTGTCTGATGCTGCCACGTTCTACCGAGCCGAGGAGGGGAGCTCGACAGAAAAGGTGTTCTGGTCTCAATATGCTGAGGCCGGAAATCCGGTGCCCCTAAGCGACCAGCTGAAGCAGCTGGTCGAGCTCCACAAGGTGGCCGAACAGGCCATGAAGGGCCTCATAGTTTGGCTGTGGCCTAAAGAAGCCATGCCTGGGAGATACTTCGGTCTGGTGCGGCGGCTGGTGGACGCCTCTCCATGGATTGAAGTCATCAAGCGTTCCGTCTGCATTGACGGTGCCCGTCGGGCCCTTTCTTGCGCTAAAGTGCACTGGGCAAGATGGACACCGTGAAGCTTGTGACGGACGCACCACCGCTGGGCAAGGAGTATCGCACGCCCGAGATGTACTATAAGGGTGTCCTGAAGGGTGCCCGCCTTATAGCGGGTGAGTGCTCCAAAGATTTAATTTTTGAGTAGACTCGCATTTGTTATCCTGTTCGCTGAAAACTTTGTTCATATGCGCTAAGCAATGCTTGTTAATTTAAAATATTACCTTCTGTGCGACCGTTTATCAAATTTGAGAGATGGCAAGTCGTTGGCTTCAGCCCCCATGCCTCTAGTGCTGGGGTGTTCGGGATAAACTTGAGCGCTCTTGTTCCCATTCTTGGGTCCTTCGAGGGAGGCGCTCAACACAATGAACAAGGCAACCGGACTATGATGCCTGAACACTCCCACTTAGCCATAGAATTCTATAATTTTAAATTTCGGCGAAGCCCCTAGTGTTCGGAAGACCGAATTTAGGGCGCTATCCACGCCTTAGCCGGACAATGCCGACTCCTCGCTCTAAGCAGCATGAGTCTTTAGGGACCCGAAAAACCTCTCGAACAGCGACCGGCTCTCGCCCTATCATGACAGTTAGTTTTAGCTTTCTCCACTGAGGTGCTTAACCCAGCTCAACCGGGGCACAATCGCAGTGGTTCTCCCAGCGCTACCTTAGCCGATATAACGGAACGTAAGGTACCAAAACATGGGAGCCGGGCAAACCCAACTATTGACCCAAGACATGATTCAGAGCCGATGCATAAAATTCTATAAGTTCTGGGTGCCGCACTTGTGAAAGTGTTCGGACTTATCACACCATGTTTTGGGGTACTTAAGCCCCTGGTGTATTGACTGTACCAAGTTGTACGGGTGCAACATGTCATAGATGAACATTTATGGAAGAAAGAAAAAAAGGAATGCAATAATAAGCAGAAGCTATGTATTGTTTATTCAAAAGATGCTGCAATGAAGGCAGAACGATACAAATAGTGCGATAAGCAAGGGATGGGACTATTTAACATGTCCCCCTCCAGGGGTAGGCTACGGAATGGTATGTAAAACAGGTATACTGCTCGGAATAGAGACCACCTGGATACTCGACGTAGCTTTTCTGCTTCCCTGGCTGTTGCATCGTGAGTTCGGCAATTCTACTGCCGGACAGGGCTTCTGGAAAATGGAGTCCTGAGAATAAGAAAAAAAGAATGACACAATTGGGAGCCCCTGGTGTGGTTGAGCCGCACTCTGGTCATGTCGTGGTCGTGCCCCTCCCCCTGTGCCCATGGTATCTCCAGAGCGTAGTTATGTACGTGTGGTACTGGTCTTGCGATTTCGCGAGGGCTGGGGTTGAGGCCGCATTGCTATCCGTGCTCGGAACATGCCAGGCGGTCTTGTTGTAGGTTACTCCGGGCGCGCTTGACGGTGTCCGGACGTTGAGTAGTCGGACTCGAGAATTGCCTTAAGAGGCTACTTTGTACTTCCGCCGCGAGGGCCGCAGTATGTTCCTCCATTCGGAGAGAGCGTTCGGTGTTTCCATTGACCGTGATTACTCCTCGAGGGCCTGGCATCTTGAGCTTGAGGTATGCATAGTGCGCCACCGCATTGAACTTTGCAAATGCGGTTCGTCTGAGCAGTGCGTGATAGCCGCTGCGGAATGGGACTATGTCGAAGATTAATTCCTCACTTCGGAAGTTACCCGGGGATCCGAAGACCACTTCGAGTGTAACTGAGCCTGTACAGTTGGCCTCTACAGCCGGTATGACGCCTTTAAAGGTCGTTTCTGTAGGTTTGATCCTTGAGGGGTCTATGCCCATTTTGCACACTATATCCTGGTAAAGCAGGTTCAGGCTGCTGCCGCCGTCCATCAGGACTCTAGTGAGGTGAAATCCATCAATGATTGGGTCAAGAACCAATGCGGCGAATCCGCCGTGGCAGATACTAGTGGGGTGGTCGCTTCGATCAAAAGTGATTGGGCAGGAGGACCATGGGTTGAACTTTGGGGCGACTGGCTCCATCGCGTATACGTCCCTCAGTGCACGCTTCCGCTCCCTTTTGGGTATGTGGGTTGCGTATATCATGTTCACCGTCCGCACTTGTGGGGGAAAGCCCTTCTGTCCTCTATTGTTCGGCGGTCGGGGCTCCTCCTCGTCATCGCTATGCAGCCCCTTGTCGTTGTTTTCGGCATTTAACTTGCATGCCTGCTTGAACACCCAACAATCCCTGGTGTGTTGTTGGCTGGTTTTTCGGGGGTGCCATGTATCTGGCACGAGCGATCGAGTATTCGGTCCAAATTGTACGGGCCCTGAGTATTTCTTTTGGACGGCTTTTTCCGCTGACTGGGTTTAGAGCCTCTGAATCCGGCATTGACTGCCGTATCTTCAGCATTATCGCCGTTAATGCGGCGCTTGTGCTTGTTGCGACGCGACCTGCCATTGCTGTCCTTGGTATCCGAACTACCAGGGTTTTTGGTCAGGTTGTTACTGCGAGCTAGCCAGCTGTCCTCTCCCGCGTAGAAGCGGGTCATGAGTGATGTGAGGGTTGCCATGGATTTCGGCTTTTCCTGTCCTAGGTGCTGGGCAAGCCACTCGTCGCGGATGTTATGTATGAAGGCTGCAAGGGCCTCTACATCCAGACAGTCAACGATTTGATTTTTCTTGGTTAAGAACTGTGTCCAGAATTGTCTGGCCGATTCATCTGGCTGCTGAATTATGTGGCTTAGGTCATCAGCGTCTGGTGGTCGCACATATGTGCCCTGGAAGTTCTCAAGGAATGCGGCTTCCAGGTCTTCCCAACTACCAATTGATTCTGCTGGCAAGCTGTTGAGCCAATGCTGAGCTGGTCCTTTAAGCTTGAGTGAGAGGTATTTGATGCCGTGTAGATCATCACCGCGGGCCATGTGGATGTGAAGGAGATAGTCCTCGATCCAAACCGCAGGATCTGTTGTGCCGTTGTATGATTTAATGTTTATGGGTTTGAAACCCTTGGGGATTTGATGATCCATTACTTCGTCTGTGAAGCATAGTGGGTGTGCGGCGCCTCTGTATTGGGCTATATCACGACGCAGCTCAAATGAGCTTTGTCTACTGTGTTCGGCCCGGCCGGAATTGCTGTATCCGGCGTGACGGTTGTCATCACGTATCGTGGGGCGCCCATGCGATCCGTAGATTGATCTTATTTTTCTTGCCTTGTCCTCCAATATGTCTTGCAAGTCTGGCGCATTCCCCCGTGGCTTTGTACTTTTCGAGCGACGTCAGGGTGTGGCTTAGCGGAGGGCCTAGAGGCCTCTCTGTTGCGGCCACGAGGTGGCCGGTCTGCCGCGTCATGTGCTGGTGATGTAGGTTTGGGTGCTTCCTCCTCTAATTGGGGTAGCAGCCTGCGTTTTGGGTAGCTCTTGGAGGGGCGATCGAGTTTGTACTCTTCGGCTGCAAGGACTTCGGTCCATCTGTCAGCTAGCAAGTCTTGGTCAGCTCTAAGCTGTTGTTGCTTTTTCTTGAGGCTGCTTGCCGTGGCCATAAGCCTGCGCTTGAAACGCTCTTGTTTGACGGGATCCTCGGGCATGACAAACTCATCATCGTCGAGGCTTGCTTTATCTTTGGAGGGAGGCATATAATTATCGTCCTCTACCTCTATGTCTGCCTCTCTATCATGAGGGATGTCTTCTCCCTCCTCCTGTGCTGAATTCTTCTGAAGGGGGTTGTCTTCGGCACTGTCTGGGGTGTTATTATCTCCCGTGCCGGAATCACCATTTTTGCTGTGGCGGGATTTAGAGACTTTAGTGAATTCAGGATGTCGCCAAAGGGCGAGTGCTGAAAGATGTCCGCGGCAGTGAACTCCATAACCGGCGCCCAATCGGATTTGATAGGCAGGGGCGCGGGAGGTTCGGAGCCCGGAGAGGAGTCCGGCACCTCGAAGTCACGGGCTTTGTGAAGGATAGGGATGGTGTTCGTCTCAATCGCCATAGAGATCATAGCCCCCAAGGCGGTGTCCAGCCACTCGTCCTCGACCGGCGAAGTCGGCTCCGAACTAGGAGTCGGAGCGGACGCTGGTGCGGCCTCCAAGGTACTGTCCGGCGGCAGAGCTAGATCATACCCATCGAGACAGTGCGGCACGCTTGGCTGTGGCTCGAATCCGTCGAAGATCAAGTCTCCGTGGATGTCAGCCGTGTCGTTCAAACTCCCAAATCTGACCTGATGGCCAGGGTCGTAGCTTTCGATCTGCTCTAGATGGCCAAGTGAATTGGCCCGCAGTGCAAAGCCGCCGAATACGAAGATCTGTCCGGGGAGAAAAGTCTCACCCTGGACCGCGTCGTTGTTGATTATCGAAGGAGCCATCGGGCCTAAAGGTGACTACACAAAGGAACTCTCAATGAAAGCACCAATGTCGGTGTCAAAACCGACGGATCTCAGGTAGAGGGTCCCGAACTGTGCGTCTAGGCAGATGGTAACAGGAGACAAGGGACACGATGTTTTTACCCAGGTTCGGGCCCTCTCGGTGGAGGTAAAACCCTACTCCTGCTTGATTAATATTGATGATATCGGTAGTACAAGAGTAGATCTACCACGAGATCAAAGAGGCTAAACCCTATAAGCTAGCCTATGGTATGATTGTTGTTCGTCCTACGGACTAAAACCCTCCGGTTTATATAGACACCGGAGAGGGCTAGGGTTACACAGAGTCGGTTACAATGGTAGGAGATCTACATATCCGTATTGCCAAGCTTGCCTTCCACGCCAAGGAAAGTCCCATCCTGACACGGGACGAAGTCTTCAATCTTGTATCCTCATAGTCTAGGAGTCCGGCCAACGGTGATAGTTCGGCTATCCGGACACCCCCTAATCCAGGACT